>NW_024871021.1:475000-687500 GCF_019054845.1 Dipodomys spectabilis | reverse complement strand
AGAGTCCTGGCACATTGGGTCACCATTGGCCACCTGGCTATCGTCCACTGCAGGATGCCTGTGCAGTACATCCTTGGGGCCTGGGACTTTCCAGGGCTCAATCTGAAGTTGACACCTCCCCCCGCCCCGTTCTTTCCTCCACCAGAGACAGAAGTAAGCTGGCCACTAGCACAGGACAGCCAGGGAATGAGGATGGGAGTAAGGACCCTTGTTGCCCCAGACTTCCTCTAGGGGACGCGAGGACCCCGTGATTGCCATTCTCAGAGGCAGAGATGGTTCTCTTTGCAGGCTCAGCCTTTAGTCTAGATGCAGATCTGGGATTCAGAGAGGGCAGACTGAAGGTGGGGCAGGTTTGGATAGAGGCTGGTGGGAAAACCAGAGGCACTGGTCTCTGAGCAGGGTTGTTTCTTTGAGGATACTCACAACCCAGGAACATTCCTGGGATAGATCAGCCCTTTTCTCCTTCCTGAGAGAAAGGACCTGGAGCCCTTGAGTCTGTGTCCCTTGACCGAGAAATCCTTTCATTCCCACATCCTGTGGTTGGATAACTAGACCTCACCTCCCTACCCAGTGTAGAGGCAGGACAGTGAGAGATCTTGAGTCTTTGATAAGGTCAGGGGATCCTGAATATGCGATTGTACTTGAACATCCTGACGGTGCATGGTAAGTTCCATCTAAGATTACCATGATGTAGGACATAGAATCTAGAGAATCAGATCAGGATGGGGTCTGTTCTGGGAGTCTTGAGTATTATGTGTGAGCTTTCAGCTCCTGTATGTGGCTGGGTCTTTGCTAGAAAAAGCTTGAAACTAGGGACTGGGTCCTATCCCTTGTCATTTATACTCAAAGCTAGCACTCTACCATTTGAGCCACAACTCCACTTCCAACTTGTTTGGGTGTTTATAATTGGAGATAAAGAGTTCTCATGGACTTTGTTGCCAAGGGTGGCATCCAACTGCAGTACTCAGATCTCAGTCTCCTGAGGGGATAGGATGACAGACATGGAAAAGTATCTTTGGCCAGGTGGCACTAGCTCATGACTCTCATCCTAGGTACTCAGCAGGTGAGATCTGAGGATCAGGGGTCAAAGCCAGCCTGGGCAGGAAAAACCCTGAAGCTCTTATCTCCAACGAACTGCCAGAAAAGCAGAAGTGGTGTTGTGTTGTGGCTTAAGTAGTAGAGTGCTTGCCTTGAGCTGAAATGCTCAGGGACAGCACCCAAGCCTAGGGTTCAAGCCCCACAACTGAAAAAAGAAAGAAAGTAAAACATATTTGCCTGCAAAGGATGGTCCAGGTGTGCAAGGGATGAAAAGGGGGGTGTTGTGGTTTGGAGACCAGGTGCTCACCCCACTGTACAGACATTTCTAAGAACTCCCCAAGTTTACCCCAGCTTGAAGCCACAGCTTCAAGAGGACATGACTTGTGACAGGCAGTGAGTGGGTGAATGGGTGCAGGGCTGGGATTGTTGTGTCTGTTTTTGTAAAGGATGGATTTGGATTCTTGGTGACAAAGTCTGAAGTGAAGGGTTGCAAGGAGTTTGTGGCCTTATGAGATGGTTTTCCTCTGGGTATGTAAGGTGGCTGAAACCGGAAGTCACCAGTGGCTCACAACTGTCATCCTAGCTACTCAGAAGACTGAGATGTGAAGACCATGGTTCAGAGCCAGCTTGGGCAGAAAAGTCTGTGAGACTTGATATCCAATGGACCACCAGAGAACAGGAAGTGGTGCTGTGGCTCTCTTTCATCCTTACCCTATCCCCATGTGAAAGGGCATCCTTCACTGTGTTCAGTTTTTCAGCTGGGGAAAATGAGACACAAAGAAGCTGAGTGACCTATTCATGACCCCCAGTTTACAGGAAGCTCAGCCTGACTTCTCTGCCATGCTCCCTATGACAATGGTTGCTATTCAGTCCACTTATTATGGTGGAAAGTCCACTTCTTGTCAGTCCTGGGGCTTGAACTCTGGGCCTGGGCGCTGTCCCCAAGCTCCTCAGTTCAAGGCAGGTGCTCTACCACTTGAGCCCTCAGCACCACTTCTGGATTTCTGGTGGTTCTTTGGAGGTAAGAGACTCACATAACATTCCTGCCTGCGCTGGCTAAAATCCATGATCCTCATATGTCAGCTTCCTGTATAGCATTATGCCTGTGCCACTGGCATCAGGCATAAGTCCAATTTTGGCTTTCTTTCTTTCTTTCTTTCTTTCTTTCTTTCTTTCTTTCTTTCTTTCTTTCTTTCTTTCTTTCTTTCTTTCTTTCTTTCTTTCTTTCTTGCTTTCTTGCTTTCTTGCTTTCTTGCTTGCTTTCTTGCTTGCTTTCTTTCTTTCTTCTTGCTTTCTTTCTTGCTTTGTTTCTTGCTTTCTTTCTTTCTTGCTTTCTTTTTTTCTCTCTCTCCCTCTCCGTCTCTGTCTCTGTCTCTCTGTCTCTGTCTCTCTGTCTCTCTCTCTTTCAGAAACTGGTTGAATGTGTCCTCGAGGAGGTGGCTCAGCGTCTCCATGTGGCTGGGACCCACGGTAACTCTCTCATTCTGGAGGTGGGCTGTGGGTCAGGAGCTGTCTTGCTCAGCCTGTTGAAATAGCTCCCTGAGGTCAGCCACTCTGTGCCCGGGCTAGAACATGATGGTTATTCATTGTCCATCCATCCTCTGAGTACTTCCCCACTACCCTCTGCTAAGACAGTTAAAGGAAAGTGGATGAGGAGGCATCGTGTTGTCCAATAGCCTAGCATGATCCTGGGCCTCTGATCCTCACTGCCATCTATCTGACTAGACCCCGGTTATAAGAAAATGAATTCACTCTATGTCTACTTCGCTTTGCTGGGGTGTGTCATTTCAAGTAGGGGGGCGGGGTGCAGAGGAAAGACTCCAGACCTGGCAGCTCTTGTGGTACCTTTGTTCTTGTGACAGAGCCAAGTCATTGCTGTGGATAAGGAAGTAGCTGCCATCAAACTGATCAGATACAATGCTCAAAGGTAAGTAGGCGGGCTGTTGGAGTATCAAACCCACTCATGATTACTTCCCACTCACAATAAGGAGGGGTGCAGTGCAGGTGGCCGGCACTGGCCCTAGAGGAATATAAATGGATGGTGGCGTTCAGGTGCTGGTGGCTCCCATCCATCATCCTGGCTATTTGGGAGGGTGAGGTCTGATGGTCATGACTAAGAGCCAGCACAGGCAGCAAAGTCTGTGATATTCTTATCTCCCCAAAAACACCTCCCCCCACCAGAAAAAAAGCCAGATGTGCTGTGGCTCAAGTGGTAGTGCTTCAGCCTTGAATGAAAGAAGCTCAGGGACGACACTGAGGCCCTGAATCCAAGTCCTAGGGCTCAGAAAAAAATGATAAAATAAATATTCACCTGTTATCTTACTACTAAAAAAATGGATTCAGTCTTCTCTTTGGTACTTGTAGCCAAAAGTAAGGGGCTTCTTTGATGCTCCTCTAAACCTCCCCTTCTCTCCATTAGCTCTCCAGGCTTCAGTTTCAGGATAGAATTCAGATCATCCCACTCAATGTGACCTTATATACCCTCCCCTACCCACTTTCCTTGGGGTGGGGATTCTGGATGTACTCACCACTGGGAGGATGAGGCACTGCAGAGATGGGGGTAGGTATCCCCGAAACTCACACACACATGCACACACACACACACACACACACACACAAACACACCTACACACACACGCACTCACCTAGGCCAACTCAGACTAACCTTTTCCAAAGGCACATTATCTCCTTGTATTAACTGACCTAACAGAGGAACTTGATCCCTTGTAAATGACTATTTTAACTACGGCTTGCTTGTTGGCATGAGATAAACAAAGAAAGGGTCTGGGGCCCATCACCTCTGGCTCAGGTACACATCTGACACCCTGGCTACTTAGGAGGCAAATATCTGAGGATCAAAGATCAAAGCCAGCCATAAGCTGGAAAGCTGGTGAGAATCTACTCTCCATGGAACCACCAAAAAGTTAGAATTGGAGCTGTGGCTCAATTTGTGGAGCACTGCCTTGAGCATGAAAACTCAGAGAGACCACTCCCAGAACATGAGTTCAAGTCCACACACAAAAATGGCCCCATCTTTTTGCCCCCAGACTGCCTGGGCCTTGAGTGCCTTCTCACAGAGTGTGATACAGCACTGGTCCTAGGTAGTGTATCAGAGCCTTCAGAAATTGGGTGGTGGAAGCCAGGCCTTCTCCTTCGTGTGCTCTTAACCCACACCAGCTTGAAGGCAGAGCGTGACAAGGCAGGCAGCCTGCAGAGTGGAGAAGATCTTGCTCTGTCAGGGCGATTGGAGCAGGCTTTTTAGAGGCAGCACTTGAAAGGGGGTTTTTCTTAACAAGAGGATTTGACAGGAAGCACAGAGAGCAAAGATGCTGTAGATAAATTACAACATAGTTGAGCATGTTTATTTACAGCCAGGGCTGCTGGTGAGAAACTCAGTATTGATGTGAAAGACTATCCCGAGACAGGCCCGAGGGTTCACAGAGGAACAGCTATCCAGAGTTGGGATTGTGTCTTAGCAGTAGTGGGCTTACCTAGTACACAGGAAACCCTGGGTTCAATTCCTAGGTCCCACATACACAGAAAAAGCCAGAAGCGGCACCATGGCTCAGGTGGAAGAGTGCTTGCCTCGGTCAGAAGAAGCTCCTAGACAGTGCCCAGGCCCTGAGGTCAAGCCCCAGGACTGTGAAAATAAAATAGCACTCAGATGGACCTTGGTGACAGGTGGTTGGCTATGCCCTGTAGCTCTTAGTAAATCCGTCCATGCTTAGTGTCTCCTTCTTTGACAGAGGAGAGCTGGATATCCTTCTGCCCTGGACACCCCTGGAGGTGGTTATCAGCAACCCTCCCAACATCTTCCACCGGGGAAATGGCCCCAGAAATCCTCAGGTACAAGTTGGATGGGGTTAGAGTGATACAGGGCAAACCCCAGAAGTCCTAGTGGGCCTGACCTGTCCCAGAGGACCTGTCCATCCAGAGGAGGCAGATGGGAGCTTAGAGAGGGGTAGAGATGTGGAGGGAGCTCTTTAATCCCCATGGCCCTAACCAAATTCCAAGCCTTTCTTTGCTTTCTGTGGGGGAGATAGAGGAGTGTCTAGGTGGTAGTGTATAGAGGAGGACTACATGGAAATTCTGAAGACTGAGACACAGTAAGCCTTGTGCTGGTGGCTCACGCCTGTCATCCTGGCTACTCGGGAGGCTGAGATTCAAAGGATCTCATTTCCCAGCCCAGGCAGGAAAGTGCCACGGACCGGCTCTGTCGGGATGACGGAGGACACCTAGTGGAGGAACTGGAATAGGTGGGGAGATGGCAAACAGACAACTCACACACAAGAGGAGTGGATGCTGAGTGCGATTTAATGCAGAGGATAACAAACTTTTATAGCAAAAGTCTCCAGGAGAAAGGGCAAAAGGTTACACAATCTTGCTGCAGGGCTTCATTCTTGGGTGGTTACCAGCTGGTCGCCTGATAGGCACTTGTTTCCGGCTTATCTCTATTTTTAAGAAATACAATGGGTTTCGATGTTTATCACCAATTAACCATTACCTTTTTCTATAGAGGCCTTAACTGTCCCATAAGATCTTTCCTGTTCCTTCTTTAATAGTAAGCACCTAGATCTAGCAAGTCTCTTAGTAAATGAAAGAGAGTAACAGGAAATTCTTTCTTCTAAGTAGTTCTCCCAGCAATTGCCATACATTCTTTCTGTTCTAGCCGGCTTACAGCTTCTTGTAAATCTCTTACAAACAATTCCTTCTGCTGTCGTGAAACCCCCAATACTTTTATATTTACTTATGACTTGTCTACTAGCCTCCATAAGAGGGGCTTTCAGGGTAGCACTTAACTCTGGTGAGTTAGTCATATTTTTAAGACACTCATCAGATGTTGGAGTCGTCAACACTCTTAAGAAAGAGCTTTGAATAAGGGAACATTGAGCATGAGTAAGTACAATGAGCAGCAGAAACAGTAAAAGATTAATAGGCACTCTTATACAGTGAAGAAAAGAAAAGCAGGGACAGAAACCCATCTTTCCCAGGGGCTTGCCAGCCTTTCCAGGAAGTAGGCCTCTTTGAAGCCCCATTCTCTGAGGTAGACTTCGGTGAAGTCCCATTCTCAGAGATAGGTCTCTGTGAAGCCCCATTCTCAGGTCTGAAAGCAGGTTTCCCATGCTAAGCAGACTCCACCGGAGTAGGCTTGGCAGGAAAGTCCCATCAGAGTGTCATTCCCAATCTCCAAACAGAAATGGCGCCATGGCTCAAAAGGTACAGAACTGGCCTTGAGCAAAAATCATCATCAGGGACAGTTCCCAAGCCCTGAGTTCAAGCCCTTCAACAAAAACAACAACAACAACAAGAAAAACAGAAATACACCCTTGCTTGCAAGTGATGGTGAAGCAATGGGGGTCCTGTTGATGGGAGACCAGATGCTAGCCTAAGTGTACAGAAATTTCTAAAAACTCTCCAGGTTTGCCCCAGTGTGAAGTCACAGCAGGGTGGGCGTTGCCTTACCAACAACTCCAGAAGTCGTGGCCTGTCTTAGGCAGGGAGTAGGCTAATGGGAGCAGGGATGGGAGGGTAGTGTCAATTATATTCCCTCCATCCATGGAAATATAGTTTTGGATGGTGGTGTCAAAGTCTGAAGTGAAGGGTTGCATGTGGTTTGTAGCCTGACAAGTTGGGTTTCACCTGGCTATAAGAAGGTAACTGAAGCCAGGTGCTGCCAGTGTCTCACAACTGTCATCCTAGCTACTCAGGAGGCTGAGATCTGAGGCTTGCAGTTCAAAGCCAGCTTGGGCAGGAAAGTCTGTAAGATTTTTATCTCCAATGAACCACCAGAAAACCAGAGGTGGTGCTGTGGCTCCAGTGGAAGAGCGCACACTTTCAGCTGAAGAGCTGAGGGACTGCGTGCAGGCCCATAGTTCAAACCCCATGACCGACAACCAAAAATAAGGTGGAGGAGTTTTCTGCATATGTTATACCAAAATTCGGGGACCCCCAGAAGACCACCAGAGACCACGATCAATGTAAGCAACAAAGAGCCGGTTTATTGCAAGCTCGAGCTTGGTCCTCCGCGCACATGGTAACCGGTGACGCTAGGAGGCCCTGAGCATAGAATCAGGGCCATTTTTATAGTATTGAACAAACAACTTTAAGGAACTTTTACATAAGAAATTACATGATTGGTTAAAATTTATATTTAAAGCAAGCTTAACTGGGCAATTAACGATAGGCTGACCTTTACAGAAAAATGTCTTTGGTCCTTAGCTTGACCAAGGTTACCAGTCACACCCAAGGTTAATACTAGTCACACCCAAGGTTACCAGTCACACCCAAGGTTACCAGTCACATCCGGACCAACAGAATGCGTGGCATGTTGGTTAGAAACTCTTAGTCCTAGGTGGGTGGGGGGCAACACCACTTGGGGGCTAACACCTGCCTTGAGCAAATGCCATCTATGGCTCCAAGAATTGTGCATGGCTTTCTGTCATAAATTCCTAGCATTGGGGCTAAAATGGATCACGAGTCAAGTTGCAGAACTGAGATGGAGTGTTAAACAGAAATGGAGTTGCTTAGGTTTCTTAAAACATTATATTTCTTCCCTAGGGCCTTACTGCCTCGGCCTCCAGGAGGGGCGCTGCAGCTGTGGGGATAATTCTCAGGACTTTGCCCCCTTGGTCAGGGTTGTAAACCCTTTGAAGTCTTTTACTAAGCAACTCTAGGCTCCCATGCTGACATTCCACTACTGAGTAACTAAAACCAGTCACAGTTAAAATTATACAAAAACCATACAATCATCTAGCACAAAGCAATTCATACAGAAGCAAAAATGGCTGTTAGGTGCTGTCTTTATGTGATTTTTTTTTTTACGTTCTTCACATAGAGTTATGTACAGTAGGAAATGCCATTCTGTGTTATGAGCCATTCCAGACGTGTGAGAGGCTGAGATTTGTCTACAGTTGGTCTGAGGACCGTAGTGCCATCTACTCGGGGTTTGGCATGTTCGGGTGCTCAGGGACTGATGAGGCCTTGGGCTACCCCTGTGTGTGTGTGTGTGTGTGTGTTTCCTCATCTTTCTCTGTCCCCTTCCTGGGTTCCTGTCTTCTTCTTCCTGACCTCGGATGTTGCCCCTCTTCCATTACAACCTTGCCTTTTGCCCCATCAGGGTCTACAATGAGTCTTAAATTGCCAGAGACCTGCATAGTCCAGCTTTTCATTGGGGCCCAAGTCTGGCTGTCCATATCTTTGGCCACTTCCAGGGGATTCTGTGTCAGCAGGGCCAGCTGGCATAGGTTCTCCCTTACCTCTGGAGGGGTAGGGTTCAGTCATGGGATGTCTTGTCCTTTTCCTCAGCTGGGCCTCTGGCTGCGTGTCCCTCCCAGCAGGCTGGCAGTGGAGTGGGGGAAGGGTGGTTGCCAGTGGCTCTGACCCACTTGAGCTTGATAGCTGACTGAAGGCTGCCCAAGCAAGAAGGATCTTGGGCTGCATAGAGGTGAGGCCCAGGTGTCTTGGAAGTATCTGTTGTTGTCTAGGAAATGTCAACGAACATTATCACAGCCAAGTCTATCTCCCAGCCCCAGCTTGGCCTCTCAGGTCCTTCTAGACAATTCCGGATACCCAGAATACAGAGGCACAGACTTAAGATTCCAGGACCAGGGAACTGGGGGATGAGAGACTGGTACGGCCAGTAGCTCAGTGTTCTGGGGCATTAGCCTTGACCTGGTTATGCCTTCCTTGCGTAAGTTCACGTCTTAACCCGTGGCTGGCCACACACCGGCCATTTGTGGCAGTGATATGGAAGTGGCAGGAGCAAAAGTGAGATCTAGTATGACCAAAATCTGGATTTATGGTCTGTGGGGGTGGGGAAGGCAAAGGGTGTATATTAAAAACAAAAAATCTCAGAGCTGGAACTCAGGGCCTAGGCACTGTCCCTGAGCTAACACTCTACCACTTGAATCACAGATCACTTTTCACCTTTTTTAGTAGTTAGTGGAGAGAAGAGTCTCACAGACTTTCCTGCTTGGGCTGGCTTCAAGCTGCCATTCTAAGAGCTCAGCCTCTTGAGTCGCTGGAATTGCTCATATGAACAATTGGCTCCAGTTAAGGACGATAGTGGATGCATGTGCTTGCGTGCGTGTTTGTGTGCATGCGTGCATGCATGTGTGCGTGTGTGTGTATGTGTGTGTGTGTGTGTGTGTGTGTGTGTGTGTATTTACCAGGACTTGAACTCAGAGCCTAGGTGGTATCCTTTAGCTTGTTTGCACAAGGTTGGTGCTGTACCACTTGAACTAGGGTATCTCTGCTTCCCAGCTTTTGGTGATTCATTGGAGAGAAGAGTCTGCTCAGACTAGCTTTGAATCTTGATTGATCCTCAGGTGTCAGCCTTGAGTAGCTAGGATTATAGGCATGAGCCACTGGCACCCAGTTGCAAGGATGTCTTTTCATACGCTCTTCTGTTCTAACAGCTGTCTACTTCCCCTGGCCTAGATCTCTGACCTCCACTTCAGCTCCCAGCATCCCGTGACTGTGTGGAGAACATAAACCTCTAACCTGATCCCATTTCTTTGTACTCATGGGAGGGTATGTTTCTTCTGTAGCCTGGGGAAGGAGGGTAGCTGTAGATGGGCGCTCGGCTGGGGGATAGGTAGTCTGTTTCAGCCAAGAAGGAAAGTGTGGCCAGATGCTAATAGCTCATGCCCTCCTAGTCCAACCTCCTCAGGAGTCTGAGATCTGAGGATTGCCATTCAGAGGCAGCCCAGCTAGAAAAGTCTGTGAGACTCTCCTCTGCAACTAGCCACCGAAAAGCTGGAAGAAAAGCTGTGGCTCAAGTGGTAGAGTGCTAGCCCTGAATGAAAAAGGTGAGGCACAGAGTCCAGGCCCTGAGTTCAAGCCCTAGTACCAAGTTGTGTGCAAGTGTGCAAGTGTGCAAGTGTGTGTACCAAGTGTGCAGGCATACATACAAACACAGACACACACACAGAAGAAGGTGGTAATGATGAGCTCAGCTAGAAAACTGGGGGCACTCCTGAGGCATAGTCATAGTAAACTCTCAAAGCAGATCAAGTAGTTTTTCCCTAAGTCATTCTTGGGCTGAGGGGTCTGGGTCATGCCAGTAAGTTCCATGGAACCTTCCTTTCTATCCATGCACGGGGCCACAGGACCAAGGGAAGCCACTATGGATGCTCGTTTGTAGTCGGCCCACGATTGCCCCGAGCACTGGTAAGGAAAGTAAGGCTCCGAACCCTGTGACTCCTGGGATAGAGACTGCTACCAGCAGCAGCCTGCTGGCTGTGGATACCTGAGACTACAAGTCTTTCATGAGCCCAACTCAATACCCGCCCAATGTGTGCCTGACAGATTCACACTCTTGTGATACTCGAGTGAGTGGGCATTACCTGCTGTGCCATCTTGCAGCTCCTGCCCCTGCTGGCCCAGAACCTTGGTCTGAGAGGTCGATGTATTGCTCAGATGCACAGTGCAGCCATGACAGATGCCATTCTGGTGAACAGATTAATGACCTCCGTGCTCAAGGCTCCAACCTTCTCTGATACTGTGGCCTGCTCTGTAGGCAAAGGCCTCCAAAGAGGCTGCTCTCAAGACCTAGACATTGGGAGACCCTCAGTGGCCCACTTGAAATTACTCTGCCTAGATCCACAGAGTGAGGTCTAAGCAGGCCAGGTGTTGGTCATGGGACTTGAACTCTGGGCCTGGGGCCTGTCCCCCAGCTGTTTGGCTTGCCAATTGAGGCACAACACCAATTCTGGGTTTCTGGAGGTTCCTTGGAGATCAGAGTCTCCCAGACTTTCCTGCCTAGGCTGGCTTTGAACCGTGATCCTCACATCTCAGCCTCCTGAGGAGCTAGGAGGACAGGTATGAGCCACCGGTGCCCGGCTGATCTGGCCTTTCACCACAGTAGACTAGGAGCTTCTGAAAGCTTTTCTTTATTTTTTTAGGTGCAAGTACTGGGGCTTGAACTCAGGGGTTAGGCTCTGGTCCCTTAATTTTTTCCCTCAAGGTTAGCACTCTGCCACTTGAGCCAAAGCTCCATTTCTGGCTTTTGGTAGTTCATCGGCAAGAAGAGTCTCACTTGCTTTCCTCCCCTGAGCTGGCTTGACCCACGATCTCTATCTCAGTCTCCTGAGTAGCTAGGATTTACAGGGGTTGAGCCACTGGTGGCATTGGGCTAGAAGCTTTTCTTAAGCAAGTGTTCTTCCCTGAGTTTGCCCTTACTCCTCCATGCAAAGGAGGTCTGAGGGTCAGGAGCTCTAAAAAATTAAGCTTCCAGCCACAGGAAATGGCTGGGGTCTCTGGTAAAAAGCCATCTAATCTTCCTCCTGGGCCCCATTCTGGGACTCCAGCCTCTGCCCTACCTGTGACTCACATATAAACCTTGACCCAGCCTTGAATGTCCTACCAGACTTGTCTGAAGCCACAGAACCTTCATTCCACCCATACCATCTGCTCTAAAGCACACCTCAGGACCTTTGCCCATGCTGTACCTTCTGCCTGAGGCCCTCTGTCCTGAATCCACATCTTGGAACTCCTGTGGAATTTTGGCATTGGTTATATCACCTCGTGGAGCAAGTCTTTCCTTCCCTTCTCCCTCTTTTTTTTTTTATATTGAGTTTCTAGAGATGGAACTTGTGCTGGCTGACTGGCAAATGCTCTATCTTGGTGTGTGTGTGTGTGTGTGTGTGTGTGTGTGTGTGTGTGTGCGTGTGTGTGCCAGTCCTGGGGTTTGAATTCATGGCCTGGATGCTATCATATACCTGAGCTTTTGTGCTCAAGGCTAGCACTCTACTACTTGAACCACAGCTCTAAGTCTGGCTTTTTGGGTGTTTAATTAGAGAAACGTGTCTCATATAGACTTTATTGCTTGCAATTGCTATCATCAGATCTCAGCCTCCTGAGTAGCTAAGATTACAGGGGTGAGCCACCAGCACCTGTCCTCTACTCTACATCTTATCTATAACTTCAGCCCTCCTCTGAGTCCCAGAGCAAAATATCACACCAGGATGAATTTTTTCTTTTTGACAGTCTTGGGGATTGACCTCAGGGTCTCGGCATACCCCTGAGCTTCATTTGCTCATGGCTATCTTTCTATCACTTAAGCCACAGTACCACATTTGGCTTTTTCTGTTTCTGTGGTACTGAGCAATCAAACCCAGGGTTTGTGCATGTGGGCTAGGTAAGCACTCTAGCACTAAGCCACAATCTCAGCCCAAGGCTCCCTTCTAACGGGAGTTATGAGGGTGGGGTTTATTGGCTTACCCCCTTTGGTGTAGAAATCTCTATTTCATATCTTTGCCATGATTTGGGACCAGCTTGTGACTCAGCAATGAGGAATGATAAATGAGTGATAGCCACAGGCCCCAGAAGTCTAGCCTGTCATCCTACAGAAGGATAGAGAATATGGAGCCAGAACCTTTGACAACTCCTACAGCCTAGGAACTGTGCTTTCCCTGGAGGCAGTGGCTGGCTGCATGGTGTCCCGATGGGACACCTTGGCCAGAACATAAGGCTTCAGTTCTTAAATGGCAGAGAAGGATTCTTTGTTCATGTTGCCTGCTCAGACTTTGTACTCTCTAGGGCTTGTCCCAGCTTGCCCAGGGTGGGGGGCTGGGCATGGGCAACCTGCTGAATGCCCATTGTCCATACCCAGATACATGGAGTTATTGCCTTGTTTTTTATTTTTGGCGGGTCCAGGGTTGTACTATGAGCCTAAGCTCTGTCCCTGAGCACCTTTTGCTCGAGAGTAGTGCTCTGCCCTTGAGCCACAGCCCCATGCATGTTTTTTTTTTCCCTGTGATCTCTTAGAAAGAAGAATGTCATGGACTTTCCCATCCTGGCTGAATTCAAATTGGCATTCTCTACATCTTGGCCTCCTGAGGAGCTAGGATTACAGACAAGAGCCACTGGCACCTTGCTTACTTTTCTTCTTCTTTTTTCTTTTTTTTAATGGTAACAATCTGAAGTCTTCGCGGTGTCATTCCAATGGTTTGCATTATAATTAAACGACCCAGGCCTGGAGTTTGAATGCTAGGACTCCCACCCACAAAAGGAAGGAGAGCCTGACAAACTTATTCTTGTTCATGTGAATGCTTATGGAGTGTTATTAATGTAACAATAAATGTGCAGTGGATTCATAACCCTATTTTAGAATGCCACACAAAAATTATTAGGTTTATGTTTTCCATTCTAGCACCATGGTATAATTAAGGATATTGATTAATTTTTAATTAATACTTTTATAAGTATTCAACCCGAATACTTCATTAAATGGAGGCAAAATTTATTAACTAATAATTGGTAATAACATATATAATTTAATATCCTCACAGTCCCACTCTCTGTATATGTATATATGTTTATGTCTATCTCTCTATCTACTTCAATCTAAATATTTATCAACGTATACATACATATATATGTATATATATATGTATATATATATATGTATATATATATATACATATATATATATGGGGGGCACTACTTTGGCTTGATAACAGGTTCTCAGAACTTCCTGGCCGCTCAGTTTTCAGGAGGCTGGTCTGCTAAGACTGTAACACTATTTATGGATTGGGCATTGTAGGCTGTGAGATGAAATCCAAGCATGGCCAAAAATTTATTCGTGGAGTAAGAAGCCAATTTTGACACATTATTTTCCTTCTCTGTGAAAGTCCTTGGTCTCAGTATGATTTATAATCCATATGCAACTATATCCTATGTGATATGATGTAATAAAAGAAATGTTACATGTGTATATACTAAATACTAAATAAATAAGGGTAATAAATGTCGGATGTAGTAACCCATGTATGTAAATAGATCTCATATATTAATATTACTTTTTCCAGTGCTGGTGCTTCAATTCAGGCCCTGGGAACTGGTCTGAATTTCTTGTCTTCAAGGACGCTGAGCCTTTCCTCTGCACCCAGACTCTGAGTGCAAATCCCAGGCCTACTAGAAAAATGGTGCAAATTCCAAACCAGGGCCTTATTACTATTATTATTACTATTATTGTTATTATGATGATGATGATTATTTTGCCTAAGCACGGGGCTTGAACTCAGGTCTTGGCATCTCTGCCACAGTTGGTGGTGGCATCCTAGGACCCGAGTTCAAATCTCGGGGTGGAAAAAGAAATAAAAAACTGTAAAGGAGAAGCCTAAAACTGAGAAGTTCAAGGAGGTAGTTTTCCTTTTTTTTCCCTTTGTATTGTGACCATCCTGGGTCTAAATGACAAGGCCCAGAAAGCATACATTATCTTGCATTGCTGATGTTTGGTGGGGTATTAGGGAAGCCATAGCCAAAACCAGCAACTTAGGCCTGGAGGTCGAATCCCAGGACTGCCACTAATGAATGGAGATTCTCAGAAACCTATTCCCATATATATCCATATGAATGGAATGTTATAAAATTAACAATTAAATTAGTAGTTAGAATACAATATTATAAAATTATACACAATTATACAATATTGACTAGTTTTCAATTAATACTTTATTATGTATTCAATCATGATACTTAAAAATGGAAGGAATAATTTAATTGCCAATAATCGGTATTAATATTGTATATGCAATTTCATAATATACAGACATCTCTCTCTTGTTTTATACATATACATCTATTTGTCTATCTACCAATCTATACATTTATCTGTTCATACAATTGTCACTCCTGTGGCTTAATGATAGAATGTTCGCCTAGTAAGTACAAAGCCCTGCATTCGATTCCTCACTACTGTGTACACAAAAAAATCCAGAAGTCATGCTGTCACCCAAGCAGTCAAGCACTAGCTTTGAGCATAAAAACTTAGGGACTGTGTCTAGACCCTTACTCAAGAGCCAGGACTGGCACCAAAAAAAAAAAAAAGGTAGAATGTTCTGACTGCAACAATGTAAGTATAGTACTACAAATACCTCATCACAAGTATGGGACTACAAATACCTCATCACAGAGCAAGTTGGGAGTCTGGTGCTGACAGCTGCCATCTAACTTGACAAAATGTCCCATGATACTATTATCATATATTCACACCACTTAGAAACTTGAAGAGGAAGCTGGGCATCGGTGGCTCATGCCTGTCATCCTAGCTAATTCAGGAGGCTGAGACATGAGGATCATGGTGCAAATCCAGCCTGGGCAGGAGATTCCTTGAGATGCTTATCTCCAATGAACCACCAGAAAGCCTGAAGGGGCGCTGTAGCTCAAGTGGTAGAGCGCTAGACTTGAGCTGAAGAGCTCAGAGACAGCACCGAGGCCCAGACTTGAACTCCTCCAACTTACAAGAAAGAAGGAAACCTGAAGTGGAGTGCTGGGAACTTGTGTTAGGGGTAGAGTGCTTTGCATGTATGAAACCCTGGGTTTGAATCCTAAGTACCACATCCCTAGAAAAAAAGTCTGAAGTTGCTCTCTGGCTCAAGCTCAAGTGGTATACTTGAACAGGTGAAACAGGTACAATGTTCATGTCCTGAGTTCAAGCTCCAGGACTAGGGTATACACACACACACACAAACACAGAGCAGAAGTAAAGTTGTGACACAAAATGGTAAAGCACCTGGATTCTGCTCTGAGCTCATGGTCATCACCCTGGCCCTGTGTTCAACCCCAAAACCTAGCCACCCAAGGCCTGACTAGGAGAGGATAAAGGTTTCAAAACCTGATAAGCTTCACCAGATCTAGATGACAGGAAGCATTGTGATTTTGCACAAGTGCTTAGATTTAGCAAACTTCCAGAATCTTAGGGAGGCACCACCATTGCCAATTAGGAATCTTCTCATTAGGTTCAGCTCCCTAGTTGTCTACCAGAAGGACTCGAATTAATTGAAGCAGTTTGTTTCAACATTAGAACATAGTCTCACAAAGACAGGACAAGTGCAGGGAACTTGGCCTGCCACAGGAGGTGGCAAAATTGAAGGCTTCCTGTCAAAACAGAGCACTGGGGAGAGAGTTAGCTTGGGGTACAAAGAGGCCTTTTTCTCCTGGCCATCAGAGCCCATCCACACTCATCCTCACTAATTGCCCCCGATAAATTGTTTGTTACACAGCTGTACAGGAGTGAAACTTGTTGTCTGCCTGTTCCAACAGTGAGGCAGACTTCCTCCAGCAGCCTGGGGTGCGTAGAAACCCTCAGGATACCCTGGGAACAGTGAGGGGAGCCCCAAAATATGCACTGTCTTGAAAACACCATCTGTGCTATGAAATCATTCTATTCAAAGCAAATTTCCTAGCTGTGTGCCTTTCTTCATAGCGACCTTGGATGTTCACTGATAGAAATACATGCATACACACACAGACACATGGAGTTAATGGCTCTTTTTTGTGGCTTTTTAATGGCTTTTTGTAATGGCTTTTTTTGAGGCTTGAACTGTGAGCCTAGACATTTTCCCTGAGCTCCTTTTGCTGAAGGAAGCACTTTATTGTCTTAAACCATGATTACCCTAGGCTGGGGTACAGCATTTACACCCACAGATGATCCGGGGATCCTAGGACCCGAGTTCAACTCACAGCACTGGCAAAAATACATCAAACCAAAAAAAAAAAAAAAAAAAAAGAAACGGAGGAAGAAAAATCCAAGAAGTTTTACACAACCATTTTACCTCTTTTTCCTTGGCACTGTGACCATCCTGGGTCTCATTGACTTGGCTGGAAAATTGTATGTCACCTTGCATGGCCTAAGGCTTCTGGGCTGTCAGTGAAGCCTGAGCCCAACAGAGACACCTAGGCCCTGAGTTCCATGATCCTGGGACTACACACAGCTGAAGATCCTAGGAGACTCGTTCCTATCTATAGGAACACTAATAGAATGTTTGACATATACTAATTTAATTACTAATTAGCTAGTCTATTATAAGATTGTATGCAATAAATATAAGTCATTGATTAATTGAATTAGTACCTTATTAAGTCTTCTACCATGAGTAATTAATGGAGGCATAGTTTTAGAACTAATAATTGGTAGTAATAGAATATATAAAAATAAGATATAGACAGACATCATTTTATATAGAGTTATACACTAGAATCTACATTAATGTCTGTCTCTCTATATATACTTTTATTTATAGATGAATATACATATGTAAATACACACACAGCAATCTACACATCTATCTGTTTATGTATTGGCCATTCCTAGGCCTTGATCTCAGGTCCTGAAATTTGCTCACCAACTTCACTTGCATCAGACTGTTGTGCTAACATTAACCCATTCGTGAAGTGGGCCTTCTAGGCCTGGAGTTCAAATTACAGAACTGCCAAAAACTTAATCCTGGTGGCAGAAGCCAATTGTCTCACTTGTTTTCCTTATCGGTGAAAGTCCTGGGTTTCAGGAATGATGTATAATACATTGACAAATCTATGTCCTATGTAATAGGATGTAAAAAATGTTATATGTATAATCATACTCATTAAATAGATTAAAATAAATAAAACACAAAATAAAATGAATAACTACACTAACCACAATATGCAGTAAACGTGCATGTAAATATAAATCATGTATTTAAAATGTATACAAATATTATTTTTTTTCGAGTGCTAGGACTTAAATTCAGGCCCTGAGAACAGGCTTGACTTTCTTGTCCTCCAGCACGGTGAGTTTCCCGTTCCCCCACAATGCTGCAGATTTACCCAGACCCTGAGTTCAGATCCCAGGCCTGGCAGAAAAAATGGCGTGAATTCCAAGCCAAGGAGCCTCATAATTTTTTAAATATTTTAAATATATTTATTTATTTATTTATTTTTGTTTTGTCAAGCACAGGTTTTGAATTCAGGTCGTGGCAACTCTGCCTCCGCTTTTATCAGCCTAGGCTGGGGTGCAGCCACTGTACCCACAGCTGAACCTGAGTTCCTGGGCCCCAAAGACTGACAGGAAAAAAAAAATGAAAAGACAGATAAAAATCCGGCAACTTGCAGATGGCTCCGGTTTTACATTTACTTTCTTTGCAAGGTAACCATTCTGGATTTGTATGATGGCTGAAAATTGTTTGTAACCTGGCATTTCTGAAGGTTGGCAGGCTACTAGGGAAGCCATAGGCCAACTCGGCAACATAAGCCCTGTGTTAGAAGCCCGTTCCTGTTCCCTACCAATGGAGGGAAATCCTAAGAGTCTCATCCCTATTCATAGGAATACTGATGGAAGTTTATGAATGTCAAGGTTGAATTAGTTGTTCCTGAAAGATACTACTATAAAATTAAACAGAGTGATTTTAGGAGGCCAATGGATTTTAATGAATATTTTCTGACACATTAAAAGAATACTTTTAATTCCATGGATGTAATAGTTTCCGGACAGTGGTTGATTCAATTAAAAATTCATTAAGGATGGAAACAGTCATGTTAATTACATGGAGGCATAATAAATACCCAAGAGTTGGTAAGAATATAGTCTATATAACTGAAGAATGTATAGAAACCTCTGGCACTCTATAAAGATCTATATTTATTTGTTTTTTTTTTCAGGGCTTTTTTTTGTGTGAGAATACTGTACAGAGAAGTTACAATTAGATGGTCAAGATAAGGAGTACATTTCGTATCAAGCATTGTTGCCTCCTCTTTGTTTCCCTTCCCATCCCTTCCCATACTCCCTTCCCCCCACCCGGTCCTCCCCCTCTCCCCACCAAAGTTGTAAATTTCGTTTTTCGGCATAACAAATTGTACATCTCATTGTTGCAATGGGTCCACCTGTATCCCTTCCCCTCCAAAAATTATACCAACATCAAATACAGTGAAAACAGGGGTTATACCGTGGGGAAGGGACAAACAATGCAACATAGAAATCATCTTATAAATATGTTAGAAACAATTGCATGAAAGGCAAAAAAAAAAATTTAGTACTTATCTTGGGGTTCATTCCCCTAACATCAACTTATCTGACCTTTTCTGCTTGACTCAGACATATACCAGTTATTGCATATATAGGAAACCATGGTACCTATGTTTCTTTGGGCGTGGCTTACTTCACTTAATATAATTTTTTCCAAGTCTTTCCATTTCCTAACAAATGGGGCAATGTCATTCTTTCTGATGGAGGCATAGAATTCCATTGTGTATATATACCACATTTTCTTGATCCATTCATCTACTGAGGGGCATCTAGGTTGGTTCCATATCTTAGCTATGGTAAATAATGATGCAATAAACATAGTTGTGCTGGTAGCTTCAGTATGGTCTTGTTTGTGATCATTTGGGTAAATGCCCAAAAGTAGGATTGCTGGGTCATAGGGGAGTTTTATGTGGAGTCTTTTGAGGAACCTCCATAATGCTTTGTGTACTACCATCTGCATGTCAATCTGTTCTTATTTTGTCAACCCCTGGGGCTCGATCTCAGTGCTGTGAACTGCTTGTCAGCTCCATCTGCCCCATGCTGGCCGAGCTGACACTCATCCATTCATAAATTGGACCTTGTAGGCTGTGAGTTCAGATGCCAGCACTCACAAAAATTGAAGTGGGGAGTAAGAAGCCCAGGGTAACACATGTTTTCCTTTTCTGTGAACGTCCTGGGTGTCAAGTGTGAAGTTTCATACATAGGCAAATCTATATCCTATGTAATAAATGTAGTAAATATTCCATGTGCAATAAGTCAATAAAATAAATGGTAACTAAATGAATAAAACAAAAAATTAAATGAATAACTACAGTAAGTGGAATATTGAGTCAACATACAGGGCTCAATCTCAGGGCCTGGCAACTGCTTGGCAGATGAATTGGCTAGAGGCTGCTGTGCTGACAGCCACCCATTCATGAACTGAGCCTTCTACGCTCTGAGTCAAGATCTTAGCAATGCCAAAAATATAATCTTGGAGTAAGAAGCTGAGCGGGACCCATGTTTTCCTTTTCTTTGAAAGTGCTCAGATAGGATGTATAATTCGGGTGCAAATCTATATACTATGTAATAGGATGTCATAAAGGTAAGAAATGTCATAGGTGGAATAATTGTCACTAAAATGAATGAAAAACAGATTGAATTAGTAGTGAATCATTCTGGGATAAAATTAGATGCAACAATTATAGGAGGTGCATTAAGTTTAATTAATATTTTATTAAGCATTAACAGAATAAAAATTACATGGAGATATAATTAAATACCTAATAATTGAAAGTAACACATGATGCATAATTTAACTATATATAGACATCTATCTCATTCTATAAAATATGTAATTTTATGTATGGATGTATGTACATATATGATAAACAACAACAGGATATTGAGTAATTATTGATTAGTGATTTATTAATTGTTCAAATGGAACATATCATTAAATGGAGACATAATTTAATACCTAAAAATTGTTAGTAATATTATCTATAATTAAATAATATACAGACATCTCTCTGTGTATATAATATTTATATACAGCAATCTCTAAGTATACCTTGTTCACTCCTGGTTTCAGTTGTTGAGTGTTCACCTAGCAAGCACCAAGCCCTTGGTTCGATTCCTCAGTGCCACATGAACAGAATACCTGGAAGTTCTGAGGTCTTTCAATCAATTGAGTGCTAGCCTGGAGTACAAATGCTTAGGTACAGTGTCTAAGCCCTTACTCAAGCCATAGGACTGCTTCCACAGAAAGGTAGATTGTTCTAACTGCAACTATACAAAGACAGAACTTCAAATACCTCATCACAGAGCAAGCTAGGAGTCTGGTGCTGACAGCTGCCACCTAACCTGACTTAGCCAGATGTAAACACTGCAACCTAGCTCCATGGAACCAGACACAACTGGCTTACCCAGATCATCCTAGCTGCTCAGGGGCTTTAAAACCCAGTCCTGGCAGGAATTCTGTGAGACTCTTTAAAATGTGGCTCCAAGTGGTAGAGCTCTAGCCTTGAGCAAATGTTATTAGAGTATAATCTCCATGTTTTGAGTTCAAGCCATATGCCTAACCCCCCCCCCAAAAAAACCCCACCACCATAAACCATTAGATGTGAACTTGTGTGGTTTGTGAAATGTTCCTCAAAGAATGGTGATAGTGATGAAAGCACCCTAATTCAAATAACAGCTTGTGGAATTATAAGGTGCTCAGTACTAAGTCCTGCACATGATGCTATGTACTGAGTCCTTCACAGGGTGCAGTGTGCTGAGTCCTGCATTGGGTGCTGTGTGCTGGGTCTTTCACAGGATGCTGTGTGTTGAGTCATGCAAAGAGTGCCATGTGCTGTCCTTCACAGGTGCATTCTTTCATCAGGTCCTTGTAAGAGCTCCACAACTGAGATGATTATGCAGACAAGAATATTGAGGCTCAGATACGTCCCCATGTCAGGGACAAAATTATGTATTACTGAAGACTAGTGAGTTGTCTCCTGCAGACAATTGTTTTTTTCTTTCTTTCTTTCTTTTTTCACAGTCATGAACCTTGAACTTGGGGCCTAGCCACTGACCCTTACCTCTTGGGTACATGGCTAGCACTCCACCCCATGGAGCCAAGGACCCCCTTGCAGGAGAGTGCCACCTAGGGGTCGATAGCTGAGGATGGTCACCCCGCCTTCTCAAGAAGCTGAGATCTGAGGATCTGGGTTTCAAACTATCCCAGAAACAAAAGGTCCCATGAGATTACTATCTCCAATTCACCACTAAGAAACCTGAAGTTGAAGCTGGGTGCTTGTCGCTCATACCTGTCATACTAGCTTCTCAGGAGGATGAGATCTGAGTATCATGGTTCAAAGCTAGCCTGGGGAGGAAAGTCTTTAAGACACTTGGCCCCAATGGACCACAAGAAAACATGAAGTGGTGCTTTGGCTCAAGTGGTAGGGCACAAGACTAGAGCTGAAGAGCTCAGGGACTGCACCCAGGCCCAGACTTCAACTCCTACAACCAACAACAACAAAAGAGACAGAAACAAACTAACAAACCTGAAGTAAAGGGATGGGAATGTGCCTTAGGAGTGGAGTGCTTTGCAACTATGAAACCCTGAACTTTATTTCTCAGTACCACAACACTAGAAAAAGGCTGCAGTGGCTCCGTGGCTCAATCGGGAGAGGGCTATCCTTGTACAAGAGAAATTAGGTACAGTGCTGAGTTCTAGCTCCAGGACTGGTGTATGCGCACTCACACAGACACACACACACACACACACACACACACACACACACACGAACACACACACAGACCAGAAGTGAAGTTGTGACACAAAATGGTAAACCTTGGGCTTCTGCACTGAGCTCATGGTAGCACCCAGGCCCTGTGTTCAACCCCCAAACCTAGCCACCCAGGACCTAACTAGGAGAGGTCAAAAGTTTCAATATCTGACGAGCTTCACCAGCCCTAGATGACAGGAAGCTTTGAGATATCTGACATGTGCTTGGATTTCCTAAGCTTCAAGAAACCTAGGAGAGGCATCATAGGCCCATCATGTCCAACAATGAAATATTTCATTAGGTTCAGTGCCCTAGTTGTCTGCCAGAAGGTCTCCTGAATTATATTGAGCACTGTATCTGAACACCAGAATATAGTCTCACAAAGGCAGGATGAGTGCACAGGACTTGGCCTGCCATGGGAAGTGGCACAAATGAAGGCTTCCTGTCAAAACAGGGCACTGGGGAGAGAGATCGCTTGGGATACAAAGAGGCCTTTTTCTCCTGGCCTTCAAAGCCTGCCCACACTCATCAAGACTAACTGACACAGATGGAATTGTTTGTTAAACAGCTGAACAGGACTGAGGCCATTTGTCTGCATATCCAGATAATGAGAGAGACTTCTTCCAGCGGCCTGGGATGCAGAGAAACAATGAGAGAGACTTCTTCCAGCAGGCCTGGGATGCAGAGCAACCCTCAGACTACACTGGGAACAGTGAGGTGAGCCCCAGAACATGCACTGTCATGAAAGCACTCTCTGTGTTATGAAATCATTGAATTGAAAACAGATTTTCTAGATTGGTGCAATTCATAATAGCTACTCTGGAGATTCACCTGTAGGAATACGTCCATATACACAGAGACATGGAGGTACAGGTTCTTTTCGAGGGAGCAGGACCGGGGTTGAACTATGAACCTAGGCATTATCCCTGAGCTCCTTTTGCTCAAGGGTATTGCATTAACCTTGAATCACAGCCCCACTTCTGGGTTTTTCTGTGATGTCTTAGAAATAACAGTGTCATGGATTTTCCTATACTGGCTGGATTTAAACTCAGATTCTATACATCTCAGCTTCCTGAGGAGCTGGGATTATAGTCAGCCTCCACTGGCTGTTGCCTTTCTTTTCTTCTTCATTTTTTAATCTGTACAATCTGACTTCTTAACAGGGTCCTTCCAGTGGTTTGAATTTATAAGTAAGCAATTCCAATGTCCTTTATAGCTGCTTTCTCTGAGAAGGATTTTCTCTCCTCATCTTCTCTTCTGGTCACAGGTTTGAAGCCAAAAGTGAGAAATGAGTATCACAGGATTTGGCAGCTAATGTCCACATTACATGCCAGTTCTGGCACTTAGCATTGAGCTGCAGTGAATTTACTGTCTAAGGATGAGAGAACCGAAAACTGGAGCAATCCTCATACTGTCTGCATTGCTCCTTTTTTCTATAAAATGATCTAATAATTATGAATGTTGTGTATCTCCAGTATTAATTATCTAGAACACATTAGAAGCATCTGCATATTTCTGTTTTTCTCTAGTACATCCCGAGATTTATACTAAGGTTTTGTGTTTAGGGGTTTCTCAGAGTATCCCTGAGAAAGCTGCTTGCAGTCTCCTGGGGGGATCACAATTCAAAGTCAGCCCGAGCAAGAAAGTCTGTGAGATTCTTATCACCAATAAACCACCAGAAAACCAGAAGTGGAACAGTATCCCAGAGGGTAAAGCTACAGCTTTGAGAGAGAAAGCCGAGCAGGAGACACAGGCCAGACCAGGCAAGAAAGCCTGGGAGGCACTTATATCCAATTAACAACCAGATGGCTGGAAGTGGAGCTGTGGTGGTGGTAAAGCCTCAGCCTTGTACGAAACAGCTGAGGAATGCATTGGGCCCTGTGTTTAAGCACTGGGATGGCTTCTCTTTTCAAAAAGAGAAGGCCAGGATTATGTATCAGTGCACTAACTACTTATGTGTGTATAGTACCTCCCTGAGTGCAAACAGACCATATGCAATGCTACTCCTTTTATTTACTGGTTCATTTTTCAGATATACTTGTTGCACATACTGCACCATTCTCTTCATTTCAGGCCCATGGCTTTTCTCTTCCAGGGTTCCAGGCCTGTGTCCTTATATGATGCACACTTAAGCTCTCAGCAGTTTTTATTTACATTTTATTATGAGGCCCATGCAGTAACAGACACAAATCAGGCAGGGGAACAGAAGAAAAGGTTTTTAGAAATAAATAGTATTCAGAAAATTAAATTTGGGGATGTAAAATGGTAGTATACTTATGTAAAATCTACCATGAAGAAAAAGATGGGGCTGCGGACTTGGATTACTGAAAGAGTGCTTGCCAAGCATGCAAGAACCACTGGGTATGATTACTCAGTATCACATACACAGAAAAAGCCAGAATTGGTGCTGTGGCTAGACCTGGCAAACAGAAACCTACGTAGGTAGGTAGCTAGCTAACTAGGTAGGTAGGTAGATAGATAGATAGATAGATAGATAGATAGATAGATAGAGAGAGAGAGAGAGAGAGAGAGAGAGAGAGAGAAAGATAGATAGATAGATAGATAGACACATACATACATACATACATAAATAATACATAGAAAATAGATAGATAGAAAAAAGATAGATAAATAGAAAGAAAAATAGATAGATAAATAGATAGATAGAAATAAACATGATATATTAACCTGGTCTTGGATGTCAGGAGGAATGAAGGGAACAATTCCCAATCATGATGCATTCTGCAGTGTTCCGGTCACCAACTTCGCCTTCACACAACCACAGAGCAGGAAGACTGTCTCTTTCCCACTTCTAAGGCAGCCAAATGCCCCAGAGCCAAGAGGGCAGAGCCAGGTTTTAACTCAGTTGCTTGGAGACAGAAGAGAAAGGGCCCTGCTTCTCCTTGGACTGGGAATTTGCATTAATGATGTTCAGAATGAAGGAAGGAGAATGGACTGGTGGAGGTAGAAGAATGGTCTTTAAATCTGACAGATGGAGAGTCAAAACCCCACTCCTTAAGACCAGAGAGCAGGGTTTTTCTTCTCTGTTCCTCCTTTCTCCCCTACTAAACTGGCTCTTTATTGTTACCCTAAAGATAGCCTGAGGCTCCCTTCACCTGAGAGAGGAAGGTTAATTAGTCATTGTTTGAAGAGGGTGAGAAAAGCCTGACCCTGTTGTAACTCTAACAAATGTTTCAGGGTTCCCCCCATTGCTGGCTTTTGCAGCTGACTTTCCCAGTTGAGTGTGTACATTCTGCTTCCTAATCCTGCAGGCCTAGGTCTCTGCACCTAGCCTGGCTTTTGCAACCATTTTCTGTCCTTCAATTACAGTGTTACACTGGAGTTTTTCTGCAAACACTGCTAGGGCTTGGATACTGAGAACTTCATTTGAACCCAGGATGGTTCAATAATGTTTCTTTCCTGCTTCTATAGCTCGAGAACTCTAAGAACATTAGAGTGCAAGTAACTTCTCATCACCAAGGGAAACACAGGAAGCTCTTGAACATCTGACCTTTCAGAAGTGGAAGTCAGAGTGTCATAGACCTTTCTGCCCTGGCTGGCTTCACCCTGTGATCCTGAGACCTCAGCCTCATGATCTAGGGTGTTGGGCATGAGCTACTGGTGCTCTGCTAGGTTCAGAAATGTAATGACATTGACAATACAAGTCAACTGCTTATCACATAAGGTTCGGGAAGCATATTAAGCCTTTCAACAATGAACCTTTAAGAACCATGTAGGACACAAGGTTCAATGCTAGAGTCTAAGAGGCTGGGAATATAAATCTGCTACATTTGAACCTAGAGCTCTGACTCCAATTCTGGTGTACATCAGTGTTCATTTTCCAGAGAATGTTCTCCTAATTAGCAAATAGGAAAGTACTTTGATTAACCCTCATTTTTTTTCCAGTTGTGTGTCTTGAACTCAAACCTTGGCACTCTCCTTGAGCCCTTCAATTCAAGGTGAACACTCTACCACTAGAGCCACAGCACCAGGTGGGGTCTTTTGGTGGTTCACTGGAGCTTTCCTTGCCTAGGCTGTCTTTGAACTGTAGTCTTCAGCTCTCAACCTCCTGAGAAGCTAGCGTTCCAGGTGTGAGCACTGGCATCTGGCCTGTGGAGCACATGGGCAGCAAAGATGGCGCTGGGAGGGGGTTGAGTGGGCAGACCCCAATTGATCTTCTGATCAGTGCCTAACCAGCTCGTGAAGGCTCAGGTGAATGATAGGGTGTGACCTTGACAGTGATTGGTTTCTCTTCCTCCCTTACCATACCACCCACCCTTGTTGTCTTTAAAAGGGGCTGCTCTCTGTTAATAAACGAGTTTTTCTACCTGCTGGATTTGGCTCCCCGCTGTGTCTGATTGTCTCCTGGGCTGAGGGAGGCTGGGGAACGGGCGAGCGCCACACTTACCTTTCCTTGGACCCCGTCCGTCTTTTGTGGGATGGACGAAGACCCAACAATGGCCTATTGTTTTTGTCAGTCCTGCGGCTTGATCTTAGGGCCTTGGTACTATCTCTGTGCTTTTTTTTCTCAAGGTTAGCCACTTGAACCACTCTACAGCTTCTGGCTTTTCCTGAGTATGTGTCCCTGAGGATTCAAATCCTGGCATTCATGCATGCTGAGGGAGCGAGCTCTTTAGCACTAAGCCACATTTCTAGCTCCACCCTTAAAATTTTATCCCTCAATTTGCCTATCCTCAGGAAAAGGCTTCTGAGTATAAATCATCTAAAGGAATCTCTATAGGAAGATGTCCAAAGATAAGAAAAAACTCAGGGAGGATGGGAAGGGATGGGAAGGGGAAACGAAGGAGGAGGCTATAATGCTTGATAAGATATATACTCATTATCTTGCCCATGTAATTGTAACCCCTCTCTACAGTATTTTCACAATAAAAAGAAAAAGAAAAAAGAAAAAAAAAGAAAAAGCTCATACTTGGGAGAGACTCTAAACATGTGAAAACTGTGACAAATGGCTCCATTTAATTATGTATTATGTTTCAACACTTAATAAAATATTAAGGAAAATTAGTCAATGTCCTAAGTTATTGTGTATAATTTTATAATAGATGTGCAAAATACAATACATATTATGTGTATAATAATATTAAATACAATAATCAATAAATAAATGAATCAAATAAAAATAAAATACAGAATCAATAATAAAAATCATGATATGAAATTAACATACATATGTAAGTATATATCATACATTCAGTACACATGTATAGAAATATTTTTTTCCATTGCAGGGCCTTCATTCAGGCCCTGGGAACTCTAGCCTGAATTATTTTCCTCAAGGACAGTGGGCTTCGCCTTCTCCCATGTTGCAAAAGATTTACCTGGATGGTGAGCTCAAATCCTAGCAATTGCAGAAATACTGGCCCCAGTTCCATGAAAGTGACTTAATTATTTTAATGGAAGCAGTTATGTTTATTCAGTTCCATACTGAACATTAAAAATAGGCAGAGTAGGGCTGGGAAGTTGGCTCAGTGGTAGAGCGCTTGCCTTGCATGCCTGAGGCCCTGGGTTCGATTCCTCAGCACCACATAAGCAAAAAGAAAAATCCAGAAGTGGCGCTGTGGCTCAAGTGGTAGGGCACTAGCCTTGAGCTGAAGAGCCGAGGGACAGTGCTCAGGCCTAGAGTTCAGGCCCCACAACCGGACCAAAAAAAAAAAAAACAGGCAGCGTAGAATTTTGTACAGCCATTCAGATTTCCTTCCCTTACCCCCAAAGTGCTTTTCTGAAAACTAATATGTTTCTTTTTTTTGTATGTTTTTTATTGTAAAAATGTTGTACAGAGGGGTCACAGTTACATGAGCAAGGTAATAAGTACATTTCCTATTGAGCATTGTTGCCTCCTCCTTTGTATTCCCCTTACCATCTCTTCCCTCCCATCTTGACAACTATCTCCGCCTGCCTAGGTCAGTGACTTAATTTTTCAATTTTGGTTGGCATGGGGTTTGAACTCAAGTAGTGGCAACTCTTCCTTCACATTGCTACAGATTTACCAAGAACCCGAGTTCAAATCCCAGGCGAGGAAAGAAAACTGGCAGAAATTCCAAACCAAGGAACTTTATTTTTTTTAATTTTGTTGAATTCTTTCTTTCTTTCTTTCTTTCTTTCTTTCTTTCTTTCTTTCTTTCTTTCTTTCTTTCTTTCTTTCTTTCTTTCTTTCTTTCTTTCTTTCTTTCTTTCTTTCTTTCTTTCTTTCTTTCTTTCTTTCTTTCTTTCTTTCTTTCTTTCTTTCTTTCTTTCTTTCTTTCTTTCTTTCTTTCTTTCTTTCTTTTCTTTCTTTCTTTCTTTCTTCATTTATTTATTTTTTGGACAACCATGGGGCTTGAAATCAGGTCGTGGAAACTGCCTCCGCTTGGATCTCCGTAGGCTGGGATTCAGTCTCTGGACCCATAGCCGATCCTGAGATCCTAGGCCCAGGGGGCTGTCAGGAAGAAAAGAAAAAGCTGGAAAACACAAAAAGTGGCGAGCTGCAGAGGCCTGGGTTTTTATGATTTTTTTTCTTTACACAGTGACCATCCTGGGTCTGAATGACACTGCTGTAAAGTGGACCTGACCAGCCATTACTGTTGGCTGGTGGGCTCTCAGGGAAGCCATGGCCAACCTGTCAACATAGACCCTAGCTTCAAATCTCAGTCCTGACACCAATGACAGAAAATCACAAGAGACCCATTCTTATGCATAGGAATATTGGTTGAAAGAGTAGCTCATGCCTTGGTCTAGTCTAAAATTGGATGCAATAATCCTAGAATGCTGATTGATCTTAATTAATAGTTTTTTAAGCATGAAACGAATAATATTCATTCACTGGCAGTATAATATATACCTAAGAATTGGTAGGAACGTATTTGTTGTCATTCAATCATAGATAGATGGCTCTGTCACTCTTTACTAATATATATTTATTTGTATACCACCGTGTGCCTATCCATGTATCGCTGTTTTGGCCAAACATGGGGGTCAATCTCAGCATGTGGGAACCCCCTCACATCTTCATTGGCAAGAAGCTGCCATGCTCAAACTCACCCATTCATGAATTGGGTCTGCTAGGCTCTGATTTCCGACCCTAGCATTGCCAGGCATGATGGAGAACACATCTAAAATCTAGATGCTATATGATAGGATGTAAACAAGTTAATAAATGGTATAGGTGTCATCAGAGTCAATAAAATATATGGTAAATAAATGAATAAAACAAGAAATAAAATGAATAACCACGCCAAACACAATTTGGACTGAACATCTATATGGAAGTATAAATCCTACTTTTAAAATGTATATAAGGTGTATCTTTTCCAGGCCTGAATCTTGAATTCAGCCCCCATTACTAGGAGAGAATGGCGGGAGATCATGAGCTACTCAGTTCTGGACCTAGGAAGAGTCATGGTATGCTATCGATCTCATCCTTGAATGAGTAGTTCGTACATGATGCGAGTAGGAAATGATAGGCAAGACTCATGGAGTATCGATTAATTGTAAAGAAGAGTTGATGAAGCTGACAATAATCATCACATTCATGAAATGGAGGCATCAGGAAAGATCCAAGAATCGGTAGTTCCATGAGATTGGATTCCATCACAGGACACCATCTCTCCTACCCTATACAAATATGTACTTATTTGCATACTACTTCAGCTTATGAATGGATGACTATTGTCCCCCCACTCTTCCCCCCCGGGGGGGGGGTTTCAATCTCAGGTCCTGGGAATGACCTAGCTCCTTCGTGGCTCACAGGCTGGTGTGCTCATGTGGACCAAATTTCCAATTGGGACTGCTAGGCCCCGAGTTCAGATCCCAGCCCTGCCAAAAGATTCATCTTGATGTCAGAAGCCAATCATTGCACTTGTTTTCCTTTCCTGTGCAAGTCGTGGGCCTCAGCTAGGATGGAGAATTCATGGGCCACCCTGTGGCCATGGGAATAAGTTATTGCCCATGTCAACCCAGTTATACCTCTCATCATATACTCAAGAAAATACACAATACATCCATGAATAGCATACAAAAGAAAGAGAGTAACTACACTCAATGCATGATGCAGTCCACACACGGATTTGAATATATATCTCATTTTTCAATGATGCATTTGTAGACTATTTTGGCCTCCTTGGGGCTCAATCTCAGTTCCTGGGAATGACCCAGCTCCTTAGTGGCTCACAGGCTGGTGTGCTCACCTGGACCCATTGTGCACTTGGGCCTCCTAGGCCCTGAGTTCAAATCCCAGCTCTACCAAAAATTCACCTTGATGTGAGAAGTCAGTCGTTGCACCTGTTTTCATGTGTTGTGCAAGTTCTGGGTCTCAGCTAGGATTGAGAATGCATAGGCAACTCTATACTCATTGGAATAGGCTGTAATCCAATTCACCACAGTTATATCTGTCTTCCTATACTCAAGAAAATACAAAATACATCAATGCATGAGACACAAAATAAAGAGAGTGATTACACCGAATGCAAGATGAGGCCACCAATGTTTGGAAATATAGATCCTCTGTTTAATTATGAATTTATGACTATATTGCTCCACATCAGGGCTCGATCTCAGTTCCTTGGAATGACCTAGCTCCTTAGTGGCTCACAGGCTGGTGTGTTCATCATAACCCATTCACCAATTGGGTCTGCTAGGCCTTGAGTTCAAATTCCAGCACTGCCAAAAGATTCATTCTGATGTAAGAAGCCAATGGTTGCACATGTTTTCCTGTCCTGTGAATGTCCTGGGTCTCATCGAGGATGGAGAATGCTATATAGACAACTCTCTAGCCATGGCAATAGGTTGTCATCCACATTAGCACAGTTATATCTGTCACCATACTCAATAAAATATACAATACATCCTTGAATAAGACACAAAATGAAAAGAATAACTACACTGAATGCAAGATGCATACCACACCTGTAGGTAAAGAAAGATCTTATGTTTAAAAAAGGTGGGATTGCTGTGCTGGGGCTTCCAATCAGGCCTTGGACCAGGCCTGAAATTCTATTCCTCAAGGATGGTGAGCTTCCCCTTCTCACCCAGGGCACCAGAGCTGCCAAGACCTGAGTTCCAATCCAAGCACTGACAAAACATTCATCTATCAGAAGCCAGTTGTTGCACACGTTTTCCTCTGCTGTGAATGTCCTGGGTCTCAACTAGGATGTAGAATGTATAGGCAACCCTATAACCATGGGAACAGGTTGTCATCCATTTTAGAACAGTTATACCTGTCACCATACTTAGTAAAATATGCAATACATCCAAGAATTAGAGACAAAATAAGAAGAAGTGCACCGAACACAAGATAGTGTCCACACGTGTATGTCAATATAGATTCTATGTTTAAGTAATGAATTTATGACTATAGTGGACCACCCTGGGGATCATTGTCAGAACCTGAGAATGTCCGAGCTCCTTAGTTGCTCACAGGTTGGTGTGTTCACCTTGACTTATTCTCCAATTGGTCCTGCTAGGCCCTGAGTTCAGACCCCAGCACTACTAACAAGTGGATCATGGAGTAAGAAGCCGAGTGTGAAATTAGTTTACCTTTTCAATGAGAATCCTGGGTGTCAGGCATGATGGAGAACGTTTCTACAAATCTAGATTCTCTGTGATAGGATGTCATCAATGTAATAAACAGAATGGGTTTCATCATAGTACAATTGATGTTAAATAAATGAATAAAACAAAAAATACAAGGAACAACCACATCAAACATGTATGGACTGAACATCTATAGGTAAGTATAAATCCTATCTTTACAATGAATATAAATAGTATGTTTTCCAGGATTGGGGTTTGAATTCAGGCCTAGTGAACAGGCCTGACTTTCTTAACTTCAAGTACGGTAATCTTCCCCTTCATCCACATTGCTGCAGATTTACCCAGATCCTGTGTTCAAATCCAAAGCCTGGAAGAATGGATAGCGGGAATTGCAAACCAAGTAGCTAATTTTTTAATTTTTAATTTTTTTTCTCAGCACAGGGCTTGAACTCAAGTCGTGGTAACTCTGCCTCAGCTCTGATAACCCTAGGCTGGGGTGTACCCCCTGGCCCCATAGCTGCTCCTGGCATCCTAAACCCCCAGGCCTTGCCTGGAAAAAAATGTACAGAAAAAAAAGAAAACATAAAAATTGTTTTCTTACTTTGCATGGTGACCCTCCTGGGTCTGAATGACACTGTTGCAAAGGGTACTTCACCTTGTATTGCTGAAGGCTGCCAGAATATCGGGGAAGCCATAGGGCTACGCGGCAACATAGGCCCTGATTTCGAATCCCCATTCTGACACCAACCAATGGCAGGAGATATTAAGAAACTGGTTCCCATCCATAGGAATAACAATGGAATGGTGTCAATGTTATGGTTGAATATGTTGATCGTGAATGATGCTCCTATAAAATTAGACAGCATCATTTCAGGAGGTTGATTAATTTTATTTAATATTTATGAAGCATTAAAAGAATATAATTACTTACAGGAATGCAATAAGTTCAGGACACTAATTGATTTCATTAACATTTTAAGGATGAAAACAGTAACATTAATTATATGGATCCATAATAAATACCCAGGAATTGGTAGGAATGTAATCTGTATAACTGAAAAATGTATAGATGTATCTGGCACTCTATAAAAATATATATTTATTAGCATAATGCCATCTGCATGTCAATCTGTTCTTATTTTGTTAACACCTTGGGCCCAAACTCAGATCCTGGAAACAGCCTGTCAGCTCAATTTGCCCCAGGATGGCGTGATAACACTTACCCATTCATGAGTTTGGCCTTGTAGGCCATGAGTTCAGATGCCAGCACTCCCAAACAATGAATCGTGGAGTAAGAAGCTGATGGTGACACATGTTTTCCTTTTCTGTGAATGTCCTCGGTGTCAGGTATGAAGTAGAATACATATGTAGAACTATATCCTATTTAATCAATGTAATCAATGTTCTATGTGCCATAATAGCCAATGACATAAACGGTCAATACATGAATAAAACAAAAAATAAAATAGATGTATTTAACACAATATGGAGTCAACATATGTATACAAATAAAAATCATATATGTAAGTTGTACATGGATAGGATGTTTTCTATTGGTGGTGATCTATTTCAGGCCTAAGGATCAGACTTGAATTTCTTGACTTCAAGGAAGCCAGCTTCCCTTTCCCACATAGTGCAACAGAGTTACCCAGACCATGAGTTCAAATCCCAGTCCTGGCAGAAAAATGGAACCATTATAGTATGTGTGGCTCAATTCTTAAGAATTTCATTATGCCTCCATTATATGTATGTGATTGTTTAAATGCTTAATAAAGTATTAACTAAAATTGATCAGTGTCCTACAATATAATTGTGAATAATTTTATGCTAGAATCATTCAAGATCTGCTCATGCAATCATGAAATATATCACATTCCATTGATAATCATACGGATAGGAACAAGTTTCTTAGGATCTCCTGGCATTTGGAGGTGGCAGGACCAGGATTCAAACTGTAGGCTCTAGCTCCCATGACTTCAACCCATGGATAGGGAACTCACCAGTCTGTACAAGAACATCAGCAAGACCAATGATGAGGCAGGCACCAGTGGCTCTCAGCAGTCCTCCTAGATACTTACCAGGCTGTGACAGGAGAATCATGGTCACCCTAGGTAAGAAGGTCCTTGAGACCCCTGTCCAGCTTCATTGCCAACAAAGCCAGAAGCCTTGTGGCTCTAGTGTAGAGGCCAGCCTTGAGCAAAAGGAGCTGACAGACTGTCCAGATCCTGAGTTCAAGGTCTGGGACTGGAAACAGACAGACATACACAACAATCTGTGCAGCTGGCTATCTGGCTAAAGCAGGTCGCCCTCTTGTACCCAGCTGAATTGGACAGAGTTCTCTGGGAAAAGGGCTGGGGGAGCCCCTGTCATCTTTACTCCACCCATGCTGCTTGCATTACAGAATTCCAGCCACACCCCCATTCTTTCATGTTTCTTTCTGAACAATGGGATACAAGAATGGTGGCCACGCCCACATTCTATGCTGCCAGGTAGCACAGGGATTCATTCTGTTGGTTGACACCACTACCAGCAGTTGAGGAAGGCAGAGGTGGCTGAGTGCACAAGAGAATTTGAGTATAGTAGGATATTGATACTCCAGCCTGTGCCCTGGCCCCCTCCCCTGCTTCCCCGCAGTGCTGGGTTTCATACCTCAGGCAATGGCTTGCTGCCAGCTAGCCTAAGGCCCCCACCTGGTCCCTGCCCCAGGTCCTCTGCTCTGGGCCCATGTGTCTGCAATGCTGCTGCCATTGCTGCTCACCCCACCGGGAGCAGCCACCAACAGCTTCTCCCAGCAGCACAGGTGTATGGCCACCCCAACACCAACCCTACCCCGGTTCAGACACCCATCTAGGGGCACCATGATCCCCTGCTTGTTTCCTCTCCCCAGCTCTGAGGAGCCACCTTTCTGTCTTGGGAATTTCTGAGATAGAGACGCAATATATGCTCAAGCTGGGCTGAATCATGGTACTCCTATCTGTGACAGGGATGCTCCACCAGGCCTGGTCCTCTGTAGTTGGGATGGTAAGGCATGTAGCGCCATGCTCAGTCATCGGTTTAGATGGGATACCCCATACTCATACTCCACAGCAGCCAATTTTTGACCACAGGTGAATCTCTGTGTAGGGCCTCAACAATAGGACCTCAGTCTCCTCACAGAATAGTTGTGACAAAACAAGGGATTTATACAGAGGGATCTCAAGCATGGCTAGGCACAGAGGGAGTGGCCTTCAGACAAGGTTCTTGACAATTCTGGGAGCATATGACAGGAAGATACCAGGAAAGGGCTCAGGTGGGGCCTGTTATCATTCACGCAACAGGTCTGGAATTATGAAACAAAACATGGCTTTCTTTCATCATTACCCTATCCTCATGATGAAAGAGATCCTTCACTGTGTTGAGTTTTGCAGCTGGGGAAAGGAAGACATAGAGAAGCCAGGTGACCTACTTATGACCTCAAGTTCACAGGAAGCTCAGCCTGACTTCTCTGCTATGCTCTCTAGGACAATGGGTGCTATTCAGTCCACTTCTTGTGGTCGAATGTCCACTTCTTGTCCATCGTGGTGCTTGAACTCTAGGAATAAGAGCTGTTCTCAAGCTCCTCAGCTCAAGGCTAGCACTCTACCACTTGAACCCACAACATCACTTCCGGTTTTCTCGTGTTTCTTTGGAGATAAGAGCCTCACAGTCGTTCCTGCCAGGGATGGCTACGAACCATGATTCTCAACTCTCAGCCTCCTGTCTAGTTAGTATTAGAGTTCTGAGCCACCAGCACAGACTTAAGTGTAATTCTGACTTGCTTTCTCTCCCTCACACACAGGAACTGGTTGAATGGGTGCTGGAGGAGGTGGCCCAGCGTCCCCATGTGGCTGGAACCCAAGGTGGCCCTCTCATTCTGGGGGTGGGCTTTGGGTCAGGAGCTGTCTCGCTCAGCCTGATGAAACAGTTCCATGAGGTAAGCCTCTCTGTGCCCTGGCTAGACCGTGATGGTTATTCATTTTTCATCCAGCCTTACTGGACTTAGTATTGTTTTGAACATCATTTTGTAGCATCTGGCCAAAATTATGATACATCGTTATGGAATGAAAATGTAATGCCATATTAAGAAAGTCATTTAGGGCACTGGGAATGTGGTTTCATGGTACAGTGATTACCTAGCATTCATGAAACCCTGGGTTCAATTTCTCAGTACCTCATAAAAAGAAAAAAACTGGAAGTGGTGCTGTGCCTCAAGTGGTAGAGTACTTACCTTGAGAAAAAAAAAGAAGCTGGGGAATAATTCCCTATCCTTGAGTTTAATCCCCTGGATTGGCAAAAACAAAACAAAACAAAACAAAATAAAAAACATTTAGTTAGTACATGCAAAATAAAGAACCCATACTTGGAATATATAATTGCTCCTTCCATACTGACACCTGAAAATAGGCCCTGATTCATGTACAATACTCATATTAGGATACTGTGTTGAAATAAAAAGTTTTGTTTATTAGGTCACAGCAATTAATGCCAGGAATGTGCTTAGATGTCAGGTGAAGATTAATTCTGGAAAGTCCATGATTCCAGGCTTTGTGTGGTCATTGCTAATCACAAAGAGAAGGGTAGTCAAAGTGTGATATGGAAATCTTTTTGGTCAGTCATGGCACCAAAAAGGCAGTGGCTAATTAACAGTTGTGACAGAAGAGAAGGAATAACTCCAGATGGAAGGAATAAAATGATAGCTAAGGTATAACAGAAGCTGTTTTAGGGAACCTTTTTTGATTATTGAAGAACTAGTTATCAATTAGGATTGTTCCTCATTGCCTATAGCATTCCAAATCTCTTAGGCTAGTTCTTAAGCTCTGTGTGATAAATGTATATCTTTCTATGCTGTTCTTTCATACCTGATCTCCTTTGCTTTCTAAAAATCTCAGTCTTTCTGTATTTCTCTATGAACATTTCCTGATACTACACATATACAGATGGCATAAGATACTAATGTAAGGGTTCCATAGCTCATTAGTCATTAATGTAACAACATGGAAAAGGAGGACATATTTATTGCTAACTCAAATTTTCTGAAAAGCTGCAATGTCATCATTTGCTTCAAATTTCCATTCTTTGTCTGCATATTTGCACATAAATGCAAATGTGAGATGGGTGCTAGTGGTTTACACCTGTAATCCTAGCTATTCAAGAGGTTGAGACCCGAGGATTGTGGTTCAAAGCCAGCATGGTCAGGAAAATCCATAAGACTCTTCAATTAACCACCAGAAACCTAGAAGTCGTGCTGTAGCTAAAGTGGTAGAGCGCTCAACTTGAACTGAACTGCTGAGGGACAGTGCCCAGAATCAAAGTTTAAGCCCCAAGACCAACAAAAAAAGTGAAATATGACTTTAAGTTTCCTCAAAAGGAATGACAAGGTCATAATCTTCCCAAGCAGAAGAAATAATTCCAAAATGATTCAGTGCACCTACTTTTGCTGAGTTAAAATTTAAGTTATGGCTTCTTTGATGGACATATACTCTTCTTTTAAAAATTGTCAAATATGGGTTGGGAAGATGGCTCAGTGGTAGAGTGCTTACCTAGCATGCTTGAGGCCCTGGGTTCGATTCTTCAGCACCACATAAGCAAAAAGGAAAAAAAAAAACGGAAGTGGTGCTGTGGCTCAAGTGGTAGAGCGCTAGCCTTGAGCTGAAGAGCTGAGGGACAGTGCCCAGGCCCAGAGTTCAGGCCCCACGACTGGACCCAAAAAAATTGTCAAATATTAGTTTGACAATAAATTACAACTAATAATTTTTTCTTTTTTTTGGGGGGGGGTCCAGTTGTGGGGCCTGAACTCTGGGCCTGGGCGCTATCCCTCAGCTTTTCAGCTCAAGCTAGCACTCTACCACTTGAGCCACAGTGCCACTTCCGGCTTTTTTTTCCTTTTTGTTTATGTGGTGCTGAGGAATCGAACCCAGGGCCTCATGCATGCAAGGCAAGCACTCTACCACTGAGCCACCTTTCCAGCCCTCAAGTGATATTTCTTTTTTCAAAAGATAAGTCCATACAGTTGATGTCACTTAGCTTTCTTACTATCTTAGTTCAAAGCCAACCCAGGCAGGGGAGTCTGTCAAACTCTTATCTGTAATTAAACACCAAAAATCCGTAGGTGCAGTTTGGCTCAAGCAGTAGAGTACTAGCTTTGAAGGCAGGTGGGCAGGAAAGACAACTGTTCAGGGACAGAGTATAGCCTCTGGATTCAAGCCCCAGAACCAACACAAACTAAACAAACAAACAAGGAAACAAAAATAACCCCACATATTTCTTTGGGACCATCCTTAATGGAGTACTGGTCTGAGAAGAGGCTCCTTTTGCTGATCATACTCACTGGATCCTGCTTTTTCGGAATCCTTATTGCTCTGGGGAACTCAGGACCAGACTAAAGGAATTGATAACTGTCCCATCCTGCAACAAGAGAATCATCTCAGGGGTGAAATATCCATCCATAAGACACTTTAAAACCTCCATGTCTTTGTTTCTTTTCTGTAGAACACTTTTAAAACAATGTTATTTCCTTTTGTTCTATGCTGGCCTTCAAATGGTACATTATTTCTTTTTGTAATACTCTCAACTAGAAGTTTACAGAAAAATTTTATATGAGTATAGAACACACTCGAAAAAGTCAGGAACAGAGTTTCCTTCAAGCCTTGGGATTCTTTCTTCTACAGTAAAAAGGAAAGCACAAGTTTACATGAACTTTGTCATTCCTCTATGTTCATTTTTTCTCCTGGGAGTTTCCACATCCAGTAGCAGTTATTTCCAGTAACAATCGATGGTGCTGCCTGAGGTATGATGAAAGTTTTCTGGGTTCACTGAAATAACACAAGGATACCTTTGGACCTGAGGTAACACGTGTTTCAGAGACAACTTAGTAAAGAGAAAATATGAAATTTATGTTGCTTATAAATACATTATCAATGAGTACCTTGAGTTCAAACTTTGTAAGTTCTTTGTAAATTAAGGGGAATTTTTAATGGGAAGAAGTTTCTCAGGTCATTCTTTTTGTGAGTGTATGTGCTGCACATTATTTCTCAAGTGTACAGGAGTTAGTGAGAGAAACAATAGCAATAATAGGAGAAAGAGAAGTTCTGTTTTTAAGTATAAGGGTTCAATACAGTATGGAAGACTCTACAAATAAGACAACAATGAAACAATAAAGCCAAGTTCAGTATGTAGATTTATGGGAGTGATATACAGAAAACATTACTCCTACGTGGAACACGAAGTATGAGGCCATTCCCTTTCTAAATCACATTTGCTAATCATGCAAATTTATTAAAAGTAGAAAGGAAGAATAATTCTTTTTCCAATGCAAGTCAGCTATAAGAGCATGGACTTAACTGGGGAAAAAGTCCATCTTGAGTGAGCAGGCATTATACTAGCAATGAACTGTTGGCTAAGATTACATTTCTTTTTCTTTACGTATATATATTTTTTGTTGGTGGTGGTGGTCTTGAACTCTGGGCCTGGGCACTTTCCCTCTGCTATTCAGCTCAAGGCTAATGCTCTACCACTTGAACCACAGTGCCACTTCCAGTTTCCTTGTAGTTAACTGGAGAAAAGCATCTCCGGGACTTTCCTACCTGGGCTGGCTTTGAAACCCAATCCTCAGATCTCATTGCCTCCCGGTTTAAGATCACATTTCTAACAGTGTACACTCAGTATATGCAATGTGTAAGTTCATCTATCTTTATATGAATTCTTGAGTAAAAAATCTGGTATACAGCTTAGACTTTACACTCACAAAAATGTTTGTAGTTTAAAAGTTGGTACTACTGGATAAATATAACCTAAGAATGTAAAGGAGTCTGGGAAGTTCAGTTTGCATCCAGCCTGGGCAGAACACTCTTTGTGACACTACCTATAATTAACCCGCCAAAAGCTGGATTGGAAGAATGGCTCAGGTGATGGAATACTAGTCATGAGCAAGACTGATGGATAAGAGCTTGGGGCTTTTGCATACATACATACATACAAAGATATACATACACACAGAGGTACTTACATGTGCACACACGAATACACAAATGAAACAACTCTCAGAATATGTAGAAAAGTTAGAAAACAATAGAAAATATTTCCTGAGTAACACTAGAATAAAGTGATAATTTTTAAAATTAGAAAGTCCTCAAGTGAATTACCTTCAAAATTTTTAGACTATTACATAGGTAGGTACCAGAGATAGTAAGAGAATCAAGTAATCATTATTAAAGGGATCGGATCCATGGAGGAATGAATCAGAGACCCCTGCAGATGCATCTGAAAATGTTCATATCTTGTGTGGAATGTTAGAACATCTTTGAAAATAGTAGATAAACAGTCTGAACAGTCATTCTAGTGGATAATATCACTGGAGTAGTTCAGAATTGCTAGTCTGTATGTAGATTAAATAAACCAAGAAACTATGGCAGGGCAATGTGATACAAGGCAAGAATTCTAGCAATCAGACTAAGACAGGAGATTAGAGAGTGCAATTACATAGTGATAGCTTCCCTGGACCAGGTAGTATAATTTTGTCTTAATAAAAGAAACCATTCAAGAAAGGAATACACAGTTGGACGATTGGGCTAATTTTGTTATTATGTTTTGAGAAGTCAAGTTTCCTATTGCAATGCAACTCATATATAATCCCCAGTTGAGTTTTAAATGCTCTCTTAATTACCAAACATTCCTAGATTCAAAATGGCTCATGATTCCCAAAATTTGAAAAACTAAATAATCATCATTCTGTTGGATTCCAAAGAAATGATGAAGGATTACAAAAGGTTAAGCCTGGAGAAATAGCAAATTTCGTCTGTAAGACTTTGAAGATCTTGCTAAATTAGAATTTAGATTTAAAATAAATATTTTGGTTTTGTTTGTAATTTCATATTCTATAGGATAGTACAAAATTCTTTTTATGTAGATGGTTTAATTGACAAATTCACAAATGATTTTGGCATTCTATTTGCCCAGAATATTCTTTCAAGAGTTATAATTAGAAATTAGTTAATATATAATTCCAATAGTTCATGTATAAAATGATAATGTGAATACTGTAGACAAGAGTTGCGAACAAATGGATGGTATTAATTCATAAATTTAGAAAAAGAGCTGTTGGGTCTTCGTCCGTCCCACAAAAGACGGACGGGGTCCGAGGAAAGGTAAGTGCGGCGCTCGCCCGTTCCCTAGCCTCCCTCAGCCCAGGAGACAATCAGACACAGCGGGGAGCCAAATCCAGCAGGTAGAAAAACTCGTTTATTAACAGAGAGCAGCCCCTTTTAAAGACAACAAGGGTGGGTGGTATGGTAAGGGAGGAAGAGGAACCAATCACTGTCAAGGTCACACCCTATCATTCACCTGAGCCTTCACGGGCTGGTTAGGCACTGATCAGAAGATCAATTGGGGTCTGCCCACTCAACCCCCTCCCAGAGCCATCTTGGCTGGCCATGTGCTCTACAGTAAATTAGGCTCTGCCCACTCAACCCCCTCCCAGCGCCATATTTGCTGCCCATGTGCTCCACAAAGAGCAATTTTTTGAGGCATTGGTATAACATGGTATGAAGAGAATGATTCTTTGAGATCTTTTTTCTTCTACCTATATGTAACACAAGAAGCAATTTCCTTAATTACATGCCTCTGTATGCAATGAGAAAAGTGTTAGGTTTGGGGTTTGTTTTTATTTTTGTTTTGTTTTATTGGTTTGTCCTAGGGCTTGAACTCTGAGCCTGGAAACTGTCTCTGAGTCTGTTTTTGCTAAAGGTTCATGGCCTACCACTTCAACCTCAGTGCCACTTGTGTCTGGCTTTTTTGAGAAGGTTATTGGCAATAAGACTCTAAGGAACCTTCCTGCCTGGGTGGGTTTTGAACTATAATCTTCCAATCTTAGCATCCTGAATATCTATGATAGTTAAAAAAGTATAAGTAATATTTGCAAGTATTTTGATCTCAAGAATACCAGTGGGGGAAAATTCATGCAACCCAGTTTATTGTGGTGTTCGTTCCAGAACAAGGAGGGCATCACATTAGCAGCGGTTTAGTATTTTTTTCAAAATAGAGATAAGCTATATTTTATGCAACTTATTTTTTAAGTTTAATTTTATTGTCAAAGTGATGTACAGTGGGGTCTCAGTAATTGTAAATTAGTGAATAAAAAACTTTTCAAACTTGTTACCCCCTCCCTCATTTTTCTCACAGTTTTTCTTCACCCTAATAACCTCACAAGTTGTAATGTACATTTCCAACATATTGTCTGGTGAGTATTGCTATTGCATTGGTTTGCTCTTTGTCCTTTGTCTCGCCAATTTGTTGTTCCCTTTCCCTTCCCCAATTTAGGTAAATGTATACACAATAAACAGGGTACCAAATTCAAATACAGCAGGGATAAACCATAGAGGAAAAGCCCAAAGAAAAGAGAAATCACATAGTACATGAAAAAACAACAATCACAAATAAAAATCACTGTTTCCATATCTTGGAGTTCATTTTGCTCAGCATCAGCTTATATGGTCATATGTACGCATAAGAAAGTCATTGGAAAATAATAGTTTCGTGGACACAATATCATGAAAACAACATGTTAACTGTTTTTGATGGTAAAGGTGGAATTAGGATTGGTGAATTTGCAATTCTGATAAAGAAATTTCAAAAGAGTTTTAAAATTATGACAGGTTGTAAACTTGTTCAATCACTTTGGAAAGTAGTGTGGAAGTTCCTCAAAAGACTCCACATAGAGCTCCTTTATGACCCAGCAATCCCACTCTTGGTCATTTACCAAATGTTTACAAACAAGACCACACTAAAGCTACTAGCACGACTATGTTTATTGCAGCACTATTTACTATAGCTAAGATATGGAACCAACCCAGATGCCCCCATTAGATAAATGGATCAAGAAAATGTGGTATATATACACAATGGCATTCTTTGCCTCCATCAGAAAGAATGACATTGCCCCATTGGTTAGGAAATGGAAAGACTTGGAAAAACTTATATTAAGTGAAGTAAGCCAGGCCCAAAGAAACATAGGTCCCATGGTTTCCCTTATTTGCAATATCTAGTATAAGTCTGAGTCAAGCAGAAAAGGTCCCATAAGGTGATGTTAGGGAAATGAACCCTAAGATATGTATTCAAATGCTTTTTTTTCTTTCATGCGATTGTTTTTAACACATTTATGAGATTATTTCTTTGTTGCTTTGTATGTCCTTCCCCCACAGTATAACCCCTGCTTTCACTGTATTTGATGTCGGTATAATTTGTGGAGGGGAAGGGGAAAAACAAATCGTTTAAATAGGGGTACAGCTGGAGCCATTGCAAAAATGAGATGTACAAGTCGTTATGTCGAAAAGGAACTTTACAACTTTGGTGTGGGGGGAGGAAGGGGAAGCGGGGAGGATTTGCTGAGGGGGACACGGGAAGGATAGGAAGGGATGGGAAGGGGAAACAAAGGAGGAGGCTACAATGCTTGATAAGAAATGTACTCATTATCTTGCTCAAGTAATTGTAACACCTCTGTATAGTATTTTCAAAAGAAAAAAGAAGAAAAAAAATTATGACAGGTAAAGTGTAATTGTTCAAACTTTTTAATAGCTTAGCCTATTAAGAAAATTTAAAATTGCCTGGGAAAATAGGCTTTCATGCAAAGAAATCCATGGAGACTTAGTTGAGAGGGAGCAATGTGGGTGAAGATGGCTCATTTTCACTCTAAACAAACAAACCGCAAAAACCTTGCTATAAATCCTGTAGGTTCCCTTGAGAATTGTCCTTACCCAGGAAATATACTCTCACTGTTTCAAACAAGGTTCTAGTGGAATTTAAATTCAAAGTTCTTAAAAAAAAGACATCAAAATTTGTGAATTGACCTTTGATTACCAAACAGTAATTCTCTGAAAAAGATAATTTGGGTCAAAATATTTAGGGAGAAAATGCCCTCCACAATGAAAGAAGTTATTGGGTTTACACTTTTCTGTTTGCAATACTTTCCACAATGTCTTTGCATGTGAAGCAGTGAAACACAGAAAAACATCAGATTGGATACTTCAAACCAATGATTTCACATATCTAAGTAGCTCACAAAATATAATATCCTTATTAACATGATATAGTGAAGACTTCCCTTATTACATAAGCCAAAAAGTTTTGGGATCAGAAGAAGAATTGAACAGGGCTGGGATGGTGGCTCAGTGGTAGAGTGCTTGCCTTGCATGCATGAGGCCCTGGGTTTGATTCCTCAGCACCACATAAGCAAAAAGAAAAAAAGCTGGAAGTGGTGCTGTGGCTAGAATGCTAGCCTTGAGCTGAAGAGCTGAGGGACAGTGCCCAGGCCCAGAGTTCAGGCCCTACGACTAGACCCCCCTCCCAAAAGAAAAGAAAAGAATTGAGCAAATTGAAAAGGTAAAAAAAGGCGTTCATAGAAGCCCAAGTTAAGCAGTGGAGGGAGGCCAAAACTTTTTGATATAGATTGTGTTAACATTTTTGGTACCTAAAGTGATTTTACAGAACCTATTTGGCTCACTACAATTCAGAAAATACTGAATGAGGACATGAAAATAAATTCCACATCCAAATAAAGAGTTTAAAAAGAGAAACCATGAAGATGTAGCAGTGAGGTAGGCCTTATAGTCTTTCAGCTTCACCAGATTTGAAGTCAAGAAGCTGTGATTAATTGGAAATCAGGCAAGAGCTAAGAGGAGGACATCGAAGTAGGACAAAGAAGTATTGTCCGTTGTAAGAGACACTGTCATTCAAGGTATGGGTGATTTAAGTCTGGTCTTCATGCACCTTGTTGAGCAAATGCAAGACCAAGAGAAAAATAATCCATTGAAATAATTTTACAAAGAATAACTTCACTGTTTCTGATATTGTATCTAAGGAGAGTATTAAGGGAGAAGATAAACGTGGAGTATACTTCGCTTTCCTCTAAGCATCTTGTTAGTAAAATATATCTTTGAGTTTAGAAGTGATTGAACCAAAAATTGGTGGAGTACTTATTTTTGTGGGCACTTTAGACACAGGAAAACTTTAAAGGTAAAAGAAAAAAGAAAAATGAATAGCTAAATATTTGTGATCATAGCCTCTTGGACTGGGTTTTTGGAGACAAAGTTTTACATTAAAGTGTGTCCTCATTAACCTAGATGTTGGGCTTTCGTGGCAACCAAACACAAGGGTGAAGTTTAATGGACTTGCTTGGACACGTAAACAGCATGATAGAAAAAAATGTCAAATAATATTTAGTGAATTACTTTGACCAATTACTTGCCAGAAAAAAGGAGAGATATAATTCAAAATCACTTGACTTAAAAGTATGAAAAAAGAGTAGTACAGAGAGATGAGAGAAAACATAGAGAATTCTTTTGTCTCCAGTGGAGTAATGGGTTCTTGATCTTGTTTCTTCCATTCTATCTTCACAAGCTATCAAGTGTGTCTCAGGACTGGAGTATCCAGTTCAGACAAAGAAAACACAGAAGAAAATTCTAGGTACTCAGGAGGCTGAGATCTGAGGATTGCAGTTCAAATCCTGTATGAGTAGGAAAGAAATGTTCTGAGGCACTTATCTCCAATTAACCACCAGAAAACTGGAAGTGGGGCTGTGGCTCAACAGGTAGAGCACTAGTCTTGAGCTGAAGAGTGGAGAGATATTTCCCAGGCTGAGTTCAAACCCTGCCTCAACCATTAAAAAAAAGAAGAAGAAAGAAAAAAGATGAAAGAAAGAAAAAGAAATGAGATCTTGGCCACCAGTTCATTGCTAGTATAATTCCTGCTTTCTCACCATGGACTTTTTTTCCAGTTAAGTCCATGCTCTTATATCTAACTTGCTTTGGAACCAGAATTATTCTTCAATTGTACATTTTACAAATTTGCATGATTAGCAACCATGATTTAGAGATAGAAGTTGAAAGAGAGTGGCCTCATCGTTCATGTTCCTCTTAGTATTAATTATTTCTCTATGTCACTCCCATAGATCTACATAATGGCCTTGGCTTTATTGGTTCAATGTTGTCTTATTTGCAGAGTCTTCTATAGTATATTGAACCATTAGACTTAAACACAGAACTTTTCTTTCTCTTATTATTCCTATTGTTTCTTCTACTGTTAACTTGTGTACACTTGGGAAATAATTCACAACACACACACAAATAAACTTTTCTGAGAATCTTCTCCAAGTTAAATTTAATTTAAGAGCACTTACGGAATTTGAAGTTAATGTACTCATGGATAATGGTTTCTTTTATGTTTTTATAGTAAAAAATAATGTACAGAGGGCTTAGAGTTACATAAGTAAGGTAATGAGTACATTTCTTATTGTTACATCCTCTTTTGTTTTTCCTGTGTTATCCATTCCCTCCCCATCTGCCCAATTCCCCCTCCCCTCCACAAGTTGTAAAATTCGTTTTCTACATAGTGTCTTGTTCATATCATTGTTACAATAGGTCATCCTGAATCTTTGTTTCAGCATTTTGTTGTTTCCCTTCTCCTCCCCACACTAGAAAAATGTATATGCAAGATGCAGGGCACCAACATCATATCCAGTGAAAACAGGAGTTATATTATGCGGGAAGAACATGGAGGAGAAACGAAAAAATCACATAGTACATTTTAGATACATTAAAAATAATTTCAATAAAGAATAAAACAAGTTGTGTCCCTATCTTGGGTTTCATTTTTCTTAACATTATCTTATATGGCCATATGTACATGAATAATGTTTTTATAAGTCATTTAAATTTTATATTTTGTATTTACTAAGTTGTCTCTGAAAGGTGTGTTACCTCATGTCCAAAGATGTCTTTGTGCTAGTTCTATGAAGCCTGAAAACATTCATTTTACCTGAAGAGGGTGTCTTTCTTCAATTTTTTTAGCTCCCTTATCGAAGATTAGACGGCTATAAGTTTGTAGGTTCATTTCTGGGTTTTCAATTCTATTCCAGTAGTACTGAGGTCGGTTCTTGGAGATTCCTCAAAAGACTCCACATAGAGCTCCCCTAAGACCCAGCAATCCCACTTTTGGGCATTTACCCAAATGTTCACAAACAGGCCACATTAGAGGTACCAGCACGACTATGTTTATTGCAGCCTTATTTACCATAGCTAAGGTATGGAACCAACCCAGATGCCCCTCAATAGATGAATGGATCAAGAAAATGTGGTATATATACGCAATGGAATCCTATGCCTCCATCAGAAAGAATGACATTTCCCCATTTGTTAGGAACTGGAAAGACTTGGAAAAATTACATTAATTGAAGTAAGCCACGCCCAAAGAAACATAGGTCCCATGGTTTTCCTTATTTACAATAACTAGTATATGTCTGAGTCAAACAAAAAAGATCAGATAAGTTGATGTTAGGGAAATGAACCCTAAGATATGTATTCGAATGTTTTTTGTTCTTTCATGTGACTTTTTCTAACACATTTATAAGATGATTTCCTTGTTGCTTTTTATGTCCCTTCCCCACCGGATAACAATAACCCCCGATTTCACTGTATTTGATGTCGGTATAATTTCTGGAGGGGAATGGAAAAAAAAACAAATCATTTAAATAAGGATACAGGTGGACCCATTGCAACAATGAGATGTAGAAGTTGTTATTTCAAAAACGAACTTTACAACTTTGTTGTTGGGGGGAGGAGGATTGGTTGGAGGGGGGAGGTGAGGATGGGAAGGGGAAACCAAGGAGTAGGCTACATTGCTTGATAAAAAAATGTACTCATTCCAGATCTTAGCTATAAATAATGCTGCAATAAACTTAGTTGTGCTCGTAGCTTTAGTGTGGTCTAGTTTGTAAACATTTGGGTAAATGCCCAAAAGTGGGACTGCACATCCCCTCCAGCATCTGTTGTTATTAGAGTTCTTGATTATACCCATTCTAACTGGGGTGAGGTGATATCTCAATGTTGTTTTGATTTGCATTTCTTTTATGTCTAGGGATGGGAAGGGGAAACCAAGGAGTAGGCTACAATGCTTGATAAAAACTGTACTCATTATCTTGCACATGTAATTGTAACCACTCTGTTCAGTATTTTCACTGTAAAAAATATATATTCATTGTTAGAAAAAAAAGAATCCACGCTTGAAGAAACTGTCCCTGACTTTTTTCGAGTGTGTTCTTTATTCATATAAAAATTGTCTGAAAACTTCTTCTTGAAAGTATTTCAAAAGGAAACAATGTGCCATTTGAAGGCCAGCATAGAACAAAAGGAAATAAACATTGTTTTAAAAGTTTTCTTTTGCAAGGAAACAAAGACTTGGAGGTTTTAATTTGTCTTATGCATGGATATTTCACTATTGAGATGATTCTGTTGTTGCAGGAGTCACTTATTAATTCATTTAGTCTTGTCCTGAATTCTCCAGCGCAATTAGTATTCCAAGAAAGCAGGATTCAGTGAGTATGATCAGCAAAAGGAGTCTGTTCTCAAACCAGTGCTTTATGGATGGTCCCAAAGAAATATGTGCATTTTTTTCTTGTTTGTTTGTTTAGTTTGTCCTTGTTCTGGAGCTTGAACTCAGAGGCTGGACCATGTCCCTGAAGAAATGTCTTCCCTGGCCAACTTCCCCCAAAGCTAGGACTCTACTACTTGAGCCAAACTCCACTTCTGGCGTTTTTGGTGTTTGGTTACAGATAAGAATGTGACAGACTTTCCTGCCTAGGTTGGCTTTGAACTGAGATAGTAAGAAAGCCAAGTGACATCAACTGTATCAAGATTTCTGTTTTGAACCAAGAAATACTAGACAAAGTTTATTATAAACTAATATTTGACAATTTTTAAAAGAAAAGAATATGTCTAACAAAGAATCCATAACTTAAATAACTCCACAAATCTAGGTGCACTGAATTATTTTGGACGCATTTTTTCATCTGTTTGGGAAGATAACTATTGACTTCATAGATTCTTTTTGGGGAAACTTAGTCATATTTGCCTGTTGTCACTGGCTTTGTACACATGCATGCTGTACATACTTCTAAGGGCCCTAAATAAAGGAAGTCTTGAAATTCTCAACAATATTTAAATAAGATGCTCCAGCCTAGGGTTAAGATTTTAGGTATGGACATTTATCAACACTCCTGATTCAGACTCTACTTGATATAATTTTTCATCAATATTTTGTTTTTAGTTTTGCTCTTTGTAAATTCACATGCACCTATGAAAAATTGTGTGGCCATCCCAATAATATTCTCAAAGTACCTCTTAATCATGACTCACAAAAAGTTGTATTATATTACAACAAGGAAAAATGCTATAAATAAAGAAAACAATAATTAAATATTAATGACTACTAAAATAAAAAACAAAACAATTACCAGGGTTTTCAGTATTTGAAGTGTACATAGTAGAGTTTACTATTTTCTCATATTCCTGTACATTTAAAGCTGGATAAAGCTATAAGTAACCTTCAAATTTACTCACTAAGATTACTATTTATAGTTCATCTCATCATTTGTATGTGGATTATATCATTATTTGTTCATCACTAACATATAATGTAAAGGAGCCCTAAAGATTTAACAGAAACTGTGTACTTAAAATCTTAACTCTTCACTCTGCTTCTTTACACAGTCTTTACAACTTCTCACTAGTAAAGTTTCTATAAAATCTGAAATGTTCATATTTACTAGTACATGCTACCAGAAATATTATATACTTTATCAAAAATTTTTATGACCTGCCAAACAGTCTTAATTTTGCCATATATAAGCAAATCCCAAAATTAAACATATTTAAAACATTAAAACTTTTAACAAACCTTACATTTGCTGCAATGATCATTATGACAAGTGCCTTTTGTAGAATAATTGAATTCCTCCTCTTACAAATCTCATGAACAACAAATATCTGGAATTATTTTGTTTTTGATATGTCAATCTTGACTTTATTCTTAAATGTGTGCTTATGTAAGAAACACATGGTTCTAAAATTTCACAATTCTTTTGAACTTATTTTTGTTGAATTGTCTAGTTTAAGAAAATCAATTACTCTTTATATATAAAAAATGTTTTGTGCTCAATTTGGCTGCACATACACAAAAATTGGAACATACAGAGAAGATTAACATGGTCCCTGCACAAGGATGATACACAAATTAGTGAATCATTCCATATTTTTACAACAACAGATGCTGGAAGGGATATGGCCAGAAGGGAAGCCTACTGCATTCTTGGTGGGAGTGTAAACTTGTTCATCCACTTTGGAAAGCAGTTTGGAGGTTCCTCAAAAGCCTCCACATAGAGCTCCCTATTATACAGCAATCCCACTTTTGGGCATTCTCCCAAATGATCACAAACCAGTCCATACTAAAACTACCAACACAACAATGTTTATTGCTGTGTGGACCTTTCAGTAGTGGCCCGGGCGCCCGCAGGAGAGCCACCTCTGCCCCGGGCAGACGCCAGGCTGGGGCTGGACGTCGGCAGTCCATAGCTAAGATATGGAACCAACCCTGATGCTGCTCAGTAGAAGAATGGATCAAGAAAATGTTCTCTGTGTGTGTGTGTGTGTGTGTGTGTGTGTGTGTGTGTGTGTGTGAGAATGTACACTTACACAACCACTTTGGAAAGCAGTCTGGTGAGTCCTCAGAAAGATAAATATTGACCTTCCTTATGGCCCACTCATAGCACTTCTAGGCATCTATCCTGAACAACAGGTACCAATATTCAAGGACAAATGCACTTCCATGTTTATTGCAGCACTGTTCACAATAGCCAGGATATGAAAACAACCCATATGTCCCACCAGAGATGAATGGATCAAAAAACTGTGGTAACTATACACAACGGAATATTTTCCAGCCATTAGAAAGGACAAAATAATGGCATTAGTAGGGAAATCAATCAAGCTACAGGAAATCATGTTGAGCAAGTTAAGCCAAAAGCAAAGAGACAAATGGCAAATGGTCTCCGTGATAAGCGGATGTTAAATCCAAAATGTAAGGTGATATGCCAAAATTAACAACACTTAAGAAACCAAGAACTTCCACTCATCTGGTCGAATCACTACTAAATAACCCCATTCTGCCCGTCATATGTGCACACTGAAGGGAAACCAGGAGGATGACACAGAACTAGAAGGAATCAGGGAAAACATACAACAGTGGGATCCATCAGCTGCACTGGACATTGACCAAAATGAACTAAGCAACTCAATGTCACTGGAGGGAGGGAGGGAACAAGTGGGAAAGAGCGAACAGCTGGCGCTATGCAATACAAAAGAAATATACATATTTCAAAACAAAAAATTTACGTATGGAAGAAATAACTCTATTGCAAAGCTCATAGAATTGATAAATGTTGTAGACCATAATAGACAATTTGCTCCATCGAAGTTAGAATGTGTTTGTGATTTAAACTAAGCATCACTATCCCACAATATTGTGAAATTTGTGAAATTTGTAACCACTTAATCACAATAAAAACATTTGAAAAAATGATGAAGGTGGAAAAATAAGTTGCTCTAAAAAACAAAAAAGGAAAATGTTCTGTGTGTATTTGTGTGTACACACACACGCACACACATATACTATATATCTATATATATATATATATATATATATATATATATATATATATTAATTCTATACCTCCATCAGAAAGAATGACATCGCTCAGTTTGTTAGGAAATGGAAAGACTTGGAAAAAAATTATATTAACTGATGTAAGCCAAGTCCAAAGAAACATAGGTCCCATGGTATCCCTTATTTGCAATAACTAGTATATGTCTGGGATAAGCAGAAAAGTTGAAAGCCTATGTGTATATGACTAGATAAGTTGATGTTAAGCTAAATAACCCCCAAGATAGAGACACAAGTGTTTTTTTTTCTTTCTTGCTGTTGTTTCTCACATATTTATAATGTACGACGTGATTGTTTTTCTTTTTTATACGTTCCTCCCCAACAATATAACCCTGTTTTCACTTTATTTGATGTTGGTGCACCTGCATCTTGAATGCACACTTCTCTAATTTGGGGAGGGAAAGGAAAAAAACAACATGCTTAAATAGGAATTCAGTTTGATCCATTGTATAACAATAGATGCACAAGACATTATTTTGAAAAACGAACTTTACAATTCAGGCTAGGGACATTTGGTGGGGCTTTGGGGTATGAGGAGTGTACTTGTGGAGGTGTAAGGGAAGGAATGGTGGGGGGAAAACAAAGGAGGAGGTAACAATGTTTGATAGGAAATGTACTTATTACTTTGCTCATATAACTATAACCCCTCTGTACAGTATTTTTACAACAAAAATGTATAAAAATGTTTTGAGATGGAAGAGTTTATGACTCCCATTTTACCCATATAATATCATTAACAAAGAATTTAATGCAAAACACTGATATGAAGATATTTTGAAAAAGTGAGTGTGTGTGCATTCCTGCGTGTTGGCATGCTCTGAGTTTGAAATCAGGGCTTCAACATCTCGCTACGTCTTTCTCTCTAGATTGGTGAGTTATTATATGAGCTACATCTCCATTCCTGGCCCTTTGCTATTTCGTTAAAATTTTGAAAAATAATCTCATGAATTTATTTTGTCCTGTTGGCTTCCCAATATTATCCACAGATCTCAGGCTCCTTAGTTGGTATCCCTAGTAGTTAGGATTACAGGTGTGACAAACCAGTACCAGGCTTTCAGAATAATTTTAAAAGTAGAAGAAAATTTACTTCACAGAGGCCTGTTTTATCATCTCCTAGTCTTAAAGCATTTTGGAGTGATTAAATGTGAAATTTTTCATTCTTGAATTATTAAAATACAGTAAGTGATGACATTTAAAAGATTTAGTACTTTTTAAAAATGATACTGGAACTATGGGACAGAAGAAATTTGCCTCTCTTTGGACCATAATTTATAAGCACAGCTCTGTGCATGATAACCCAATGTCACCAACACAGTCTGTGTTGAAGACAAAATGTAACAGAAAACAATTACCATGGGCAATAATTGCTATGCTATTATTTCTTGGACAGTATGAATATTGAATTGAGAGTATCAGTGAATGGAGAGACTTTATCTACCTTTTGTGTATTGCTGGAAGACTTTTGAAAATTTGACTCATTTCCTTCCTCACTGTGTGTCTTGGGCCATGCACTTAGTGCCTTTAATTACAATTTTTCCCAACACTAAAATGGTAATAACATTAGCATTATAGCAAATGTTATCTTAAGAATTAAGTGTCCTTAGAATGATCAACTCTTTTCTCATTCTTGTAGAGGCATTATCAGATGAGAGGAACTGTATTTTTTTGTTTGCTTACATCCATTTATTCTTGAGTTTGAAATCTGAACTTCTTAAGACTGAAAGAAACCAAAATTAGACACGCAGGCTTTGGAAAGAGCAATCAATGTAGAATAAATAAAATACATATAGATATGTAAAAGGTCTAACTAAATTGTTATATAGTCTCAAGCATAAACAGAAAATGATTTAAGCAATATCATGTTATTGAAAATTGAAAAATGTTAGGAGTTGCTTAATTTTTTCCTTTTTACTACCTTGAATTAATTATTTTTGTATAGAGAGATTAAAGATGAGATTAACAAGAAAGTTGATTAAAAATGGACAAAAGTTCGAATAGACATGTTTTCCATAAACCCCTCTATATCACCAGTGGGTTTACACAGTTGTGTTTAATACAACTTCTGTGCTGGCTTAATGCTGTGAGAAGAAGTCATTAGAGAAATGTAATTCAAAATTACTATGATACTACTTTATAACTATTATAACTCTTATCAAAAAAAATCAAAGGAACCAGGTGTGGTGGTAAAAGTTTGTAATTCCAAGCATTTAGGGGGTTGGATTTTGGTCTTAAGCCAGTCTAGGGTACTGAAGATAGTAAAAACTTGCCCTTTATTCCCTTTTGAATAAAAGGTAATCGTGTTGGTGAGAGTGTGAAGAAAAAGAAATTTTCTACTCTTGGACAAAATCCAGGTTAGTATTCTCCTTGTAGAAAGTAGTATGCAGTTTTCTAAAGAAATCATACTTGAAATATCATCTGATCCACCAATCATGTGATTATTTCTCTCTGGGTAACTCATAAATATATCTGTAGTTCATTGTTATTCACATTATTCACAACATCAGCCAAGATGTAAATTGAAGTTCAGTGTTCAACGACACTAATAAAGCAACTGTGTTACATGCACAAATATCTTTTTCTGTTTCATCCTTAAAATAACAAGAGACTGCTCCCATTAGCCACAACTTGCAATGACCTGTAAGATATATTCGAAATGAAGAAAAATGTTATGTTCTGATCTTTGTAAACACACACACACACACACACACACACACAAACCATCCTCAAACATTGACAGAATTTTTTTTTTAAAGTAAAGCATTTAGTTCTGGCATTTAGTTCACAATGCATAAGATACTAGATATACATTATGACCAGGTATAGAGTTGTAATGTACAACATGAGGATATAGGGGACAACATTGGTCTTACATAGGAATGAAGTTAAGTAAGTAGGAGTTGTTCTTCCTAGTAGTGGTTACTCTTTTAGTTGTTCTTCCTTCAATAATGGATAAGATGAATGTAATTCTTTAAGTATACCTGCCTATTTGCAGAAATAATAACAAAAAATATAGCAATAATGTTGCACGCTCAACATAGAACAAAATGTCAAATTAAAATACATGAGATTATCATTCATGTAAACTAATTATTACAAACAAAGGAAACCGTGGGACCTATGTGTCTTTAAGTCTGGCTTACTTCACTAATATGATTTTTTCCAAGATCTTCCATTTACTTACAAATGAGGTGGTCACATTCTTTGTGATTGAAGCATAGTTTTCCATGTGTGTTTATCTGTGTGTGTGTGTGTGTGTGTGTGTGTGTGTGTGTGTGTGAGTGTGTGTGTCATTTTTGGTAAATATTACTGTGATACACAGTAGTAGCTTTACTGTGGCCTTGTTTGTGATCACCTGGTTATATGCCCAGAAGTGTGATTACTGGGTAATAGAGGAGCATTATTGTGTACATCAAGGATAATCTTAGTAGATGAGCAGAATAGTTCAATAGCTATGTACATATGATTGTATAAGGTGATTCTAAGTGAAATGAACTCCAAGACATGTTCTTTGTTGTTGTTGTTCTTAATGTACTGTGATTTCTTTTTATGCTTTTGTGTTTTCCCCACCTATGGTTTATCCCCTGTAGTCACTGCATTTGATTTTGATACCCTGGGTATTTTAAATATGTTGATCTGAACTAGGGAAGGGAAAGAAAAAAAAAAGAAAATGGTGAGACAAAGGACAAAGGGGGAACCTATGCAACAGTGGTAATCACAAGTCAATATGTTGTAAATAATCTTGGGGGGGGCATTGGGAGTGAAGAGAGAGAAAAATAGGGGAAAGGTTAACAATTTAGAAAAGAAATAAATTAATTACCTTACTTATGTAACTATATCCCACCTGTACATTACCTTGACAATAAAATTTAAATAAAAAATAAAATAAAATATATGAGAGCAGCAATACAGGAGATGGGAGTGGGGGAAATACTGTAGTGTCGTAGAGTAGAACAGCTGTGGAGAACAGCAATTTGACTTTAATGTAGGAAGTAATAAACTAGCATACAGATTTTCAGCCTCATGTCAGTCATTAAAAAGGGAAAACAAAATGCACAATCAGCAAACCAATTGAGATAAAATAGAAAACTAAACAATTAAGATGAAGAGATGACTTGGACCAAGAATAACAAATGACACAATTAGGAAACAAATAACAAGCTGCTGGGCTGGGAAGGTGGCTCAGTGCTAGAATGCTTGCCTTGTATGCCTGAGGCCCTGGGTTTGATTCCTCAGCACCACATAAGCAAAAAGAAAAAAGCTGGAAGTGGTGCTGGGTCTCAAGTTGTAGAGCGCTAGCCTTGAGTTGAAATGCTGAGGTATAGCGCCCAGGCCCAGAGTTCAGGCCCCACGATCGGACCCAAAAAATTAAAAAAAAAAAAAATAACAAGCTGCTAAGTTTAAAAATGATCTCCCTTAATTCTATTGACTTGTTTACATCACAATTTGTTAGAAGTATAATTCAAATCACAGTTTAATAGTATATCATTTTAATAATAGTTTACTTATTATTGATTTCTAAACATTGAATGTTTAATATATAATTTTAATTTCATCAGCTATAGAAAAGAAGAAAGTGAAAATAATTTTAATAATATATTTAATGAATTGCAAAATTGAGAAGCATTAGAATTTAAACAAATAACAAATCATTGCTTCATTTTTGTGAGTTAATGTAATAATTCAAAGTGTATTCTACACTTAGCAATCATCTTAACATCAAATAATAAATTATTACACATGACCCTTGGTATTATTTGGAAGGGTTCAGCACTGTGGCAAAATTCACACCACATAGTACACGAGGGTATGATCCCTCTCATATGGCTTAAATTGTGGAAATTTGATTTCTACATGCATGTTAAATTCTTGTCTAGGTGACATTTATAAAATTATTTACAATTATATACACAAGGACTATTTCAGATGATAATTGAAAGTGATATTCATTAATTAAATTTTTATTATTTCATACCAAATAAATATTTACAGAGAGACTGAATTTTTCTGTAGATGATGGTTTATGTGTGCCAGATTATACGTATTAAAGCTTATTTTATATTCCTGACATTGTTTCTAGAGTTGAATTTATTTGTCTATTACGGGTTAAATGTATTATATTGGATATATGAAAGTAAACTGAATGTTTATTCCATTAATCCTTTGTCTAATCCCAATATAAATTATCCATGTGTTTGAAGTAATGAAAATAACAACAGATAAAAGCAAGATAAATCAGTCTGTAGTAGACAAGTATTTACCCCATATTTACAGAATATTCTTGGGAATATGTGCTCCAGGCAGGCCACAACTGAAGAATACTATGGTTTGAACTATCATAAGAGACGGAAGGAAGGGGAACCTTCCTTCCAAAAGTCTGATCCCAGGAATGTGATCTGCTTTATGGTGCCTACTTAGAAATGAATATTTTTCACAGTCAACTTTGAAAAGCCATCTTGTTAGACGACTTCTGTAAGTGGGTACAAAGCATTATTGATGGCTTTGCAAGGATGCCTGATTGCCTCATTTTGAGACAATTAACAGGAATTTAGTCAGTTGTTCTTTGTATCCTAAGGAGTATAACTCATTGACTCTAGGCCAGAGGATCACAGGGGCCCAGAGAAACTACTACCTTGAATAGTAATCCTAGATATCTAAAACAACACACACACACACACACACACACACACACACACACACACACTCCAGTATGCACAGCCAGGCAGGGTTGCTATCACAGCCTACAAGAAGTCAGGCAAAAAACAGAAGCTGAGAATCATTTAGCTGATAACTAATATCTTTTTTATGAGTCATACTCAAATGAGACTCCAGAGAGAGGATCAGAAAGACTGATCAGACTAAAATTGGTCACACAAAGATTGGAAAGTAGAATTCCTTGTAGTACAAATAAATCATAGAAAGCTTGTGCATGTAAGAACATGACAGAAGACCAAATTCCAGAAATGCACATTTTCTTAGAAGTCAGCTTAATCAATTTTCAGTGCAAATCTTTGAATTCTTAAATATTTGACCACATGTGGGAGAAGGTTGAAAATAAAGAAAATTTCATCACTCTGTTAGGAAGTCCAATATCACATTAGGGAATAATCAAGCACAGATTTGTAATAAAAAGAGAAAACAATTATTCCAAGTGAGGGTTTCATTTCTTCTGATGTAAAAGTTCTTAAATTAGGTGCTAACAATTACCATACAATTGATCCAGTCCCCCAGCTGAGTTGATATTGACTGCAGTATTCCCACATGAAGGAAAAGAGAAAATTTACAAATGTCTGATGAAATGAGGTGAAGGTGAAGTGTTCTAATAGTAATATCTGAGGTTTAGACACAGGTGAAGAGGTGGATTTTCATTTCTAAAACTCCCCCATTTTTACCTGGTGCCAGTAGCTCACAGCTGTAATCCTAGCTACTCAGGAAGCTGAGATCTGAGGACTACAGTTCAAAACCAGCCTGGGCAGGATAGACCCTGAGACTCTTATTTCCATTTAACCATCAGAAAACCCGAAGTGGCACTGTCACTCAAGTGGTAGAGCACTCACCTTGAGTTGAAGAGTTCAGGGACAGTGTCCAAGTCCAGACTTCAAGCCCCTCGAACAACAACAACAACAAAATCTCCCTTTCATGGACTACCTACATCTCTTCCTAACATTCAACAAAGGAGCCATTTTATCACCCACTAACATTTAAGTCCTAATCTAGCTACTGCAAATAGATTGATTTGGTATCTTATATAAAACGGTTCATATTTATGGAAACAAATACCAGCAGTGGTAACATTTTTCCAGTCCTTGAACTCTGGGCCTGAGCCTTGAATACGGTTATGCTGGTAGTTTTCATGTGAGCTTGTTTGTTATTTATTGGATTACTGCCCATGAGGGGAATTACTGAGTCTTAAGGGAGATCTATATTTACTCTTTTCAGGAAACTCTATACTGCCTTCCACAGTGGTTGAACATGTTTAATTTCCCACCAACAGTGTAATAGAGTTCCCAATTGGCTACATCCATGCCAGAATTTGCTATAGTTAATTTTCTTAGTAATGGCCATTCTAATGGACGAGGTAGAATCTGTCTTGTTTACTTATAGATTTGTAAGCATCTTCTAGCTATCATAAATGAATGAATCCATGAAACCTATATTGCTCTGAGTCTGCATTCCTTTGTCTTTTCTCTTAATATAATTTTCCAAAACCTTTCATTTTCCTTACTACTGATGAAAAGTCATCTTTCTGATGGGTGAATATAATTCCATTGTGTGTGTGTGTGTGTGTGTGTGTGTGTGTGTGTGTGTGTGTGTGCGTGTGTGTGTGTGTGTGTGTGTGAGAGAGCATTTGTGTTGGTAAGATGACTATAGGCCCATGTATTCATTTCTAAGCATTCTGTTTCATCTGTAATTTTGTAATTCCATATTATAGTTGCATTGCTTCTCTTCTACTTTGAAGAATATTGTTGGGATTTTGATGAGTATTGCATTGCCAATTGTTTAGAGGAAGTATTGCAGTTTTCACAATGTTAATTCTTCCAACCAGGAACATTGAAATACTTTCTATTTCTTTGAATCTCCTTCAATTTCCCTGTTTATATTTTTAAAGTTTTCACATATAGGGCCTTCACAATTTTAGTTAAATTAATTAATTCCTAGTTTTGTTGTTGTTGTATTGTTTTGTTTAGATTTGATTTGATTTTGAGGCTAGTACATATGAGGTTGTTTTTTGGATTTCAGCGTGGATCTTCCCATTGTTGGTAACAGAAAAACTACTGATTCTTGTGGTTTTTATACCCTGCTACATTGCTGAAGGTTAGCATCACCTTTACTAACTAGAGGGAGGAATCCACAGGGTCCTTTAAATACAGGATCATTTCAATTGTAAAATGGGATAGTTTTACTCCTTCCCTATTTGGATCTGCTTTATGTTTTTCTCTTGTCTATTGCTCTTGCAAGAAAGTCCACTACCATATTGAAGAGTAGTAGAGAGTGGACATCCTTTTCTCATTCCTCATGTTAATGTCTTCATGCTTTCACCCTTAGGTAAATGCTAATTATCTGTGTCTTATACATACTCAGTTTAATATTGAGGAATGTTCCATGCATTCCTAGGTTCCCAGACCTTTTAATCATAAAGGGGTATTGGAGCTTGTTAAAAGCCATTTCTATATCCCTATTGACGATCATGTGTTTCTTGTCCCTGCTTTTGCAGATGGTTTGTATTATGTTTATTGACAAGAATATTGACTCAAATCGTATCCAAGATGATTCCTATTTGATCATAACATATGATTTTTTTGTTAGTTGCTGAAATTGGTTAGTGAGAATTTTATTAAGAAGTTCTGCATTAATGCTTATCGAAGAGTTTGGTTCATAGTTCTCTTTCTTTGGTGAGTCCCTATGTGATTTGGGGAGGAGTCTAATTCTAGCTTCATAGAATGCATTTGATAATGTTTCTCTCATAGATACTAAATGGATGCATCTTGGTTTTTGATACAACTATCTAATCTATGTCTTCTATTTGGAAATTTATGTCCATTGATATTGAGAATTAAGACAGACATATCTGATAAGTCCTGCTATGTTATACACCCGTTGTTAGGAGCTGTCCCTCATCTACTGTTAATATATTTACCTTGTTCTCTGGTAGGGAACATTTTATATGACCAGCTCCTCTTCTTCTTGATGTTCTCTATGTAGGATATATTTGATCATATTCTATTCTGATAATTTGGTGGACATATTTTGTTTCAAGTTTTCTTTGTCATGAAATATGTTTATATATCCTTTAAATGTAAAGGAGAGTTTGGCTTGGGAATGTATTCATAGTTGGTAGTTGTTTACCTTTAATGTTTGTCATATATAATGCCAGGCTCTCCTTTTTACCATATCAGTTAAGAAATCTATATTTATTCTGACTGTATATCCTTTATAAATAATCAATCTTTTCTCTATGGCATCTTTAAGAATCCTTTCCTTGATCTTTAATAATCCTCTAATGGATTATGATGTGGTGGTGGATTGTTCAGTTCTAGAATTCTGATTGGTTTCTAAAGGCTTCTCTTCTTTGAATGGCCTGTTCTCTGCTAGAATTCTGTAATATGCTTCCCATCCATTTAGTATCTTGCTCTTCTCCTTCTTGATACCTATCTCCCCGAAATTTGATCTTCTAACTGAGTCTTGAAGTTCTGGCAAGATCATTTCTTATTTCTTGGATTTTTTCTAAATGATTATTTCCTCTTTCCTATTAGATCTATTCTGTCTTTGACCCTGAGATTATCTTCTATGTCATCTATTTGCTGTGGAGACTTCTACTTTGTTTTTTTATTTCCCTGTCTTCTAATTGGTCATTTTTTAGGGGTTCTGTCTCTTTGTTAAAGCTTTGTTTTAGGTCTTGTATGGACTTTCTGGACATTTTTTCTTTGGTTGGGGGAGATGTAAGGATTGTTTTCTTAACTGTGTCTTATGTCATATCTTTTAACTAGACATCCATTTTTTCTTGGACTCCCTTGCCTTCTCAGAATTTATTTATCTTTCTGTTTGAAGTCTCCATGAATTATTTTGCTAATGACTGGTTGGTCTCATCTTGTTCACAAATTTCCTTGTAGAAGTTTTCTATCTTTCCATTAATCACATTTTCCAGCAGTATCTGTAATACATTTTGATAACTATCTTCTACATCCTTGATTGTCTATTCTAATGCCTGATTATTTACTGTATGAATAATACTACTTTGACATTACTTTTTTTGTATTTTTCTGATTTTTTTCTGTCCATTTGGAGGTTTTCTATGATATTAATGGGTGACTCTCTATGTTCTTAGTTGATTTGCAGGGTCTTGGTTTGGCTTCCAGTTGTAATGTGTTTTTCTGGAATTGCATTTTTGTCAAGTCCATTAAGTGTAGGAATAGAAATCAGTTGTGGTGAGATGTTCTGATGTTAATATTTGTGGTTCCAGTGACCATTTGGACTGTCCAGTGGTATGGCAAATTGTCTATGTATATGGATGTGGCTTTCTCTGATGTACACTTCTGTTCCTGTTTTTTTTTTTTCCATGTTGCCTTTTATTTCCACACTGCACATGTGCTTTTGAATGTGTTGCCCAATGTGTTCCTGGGTGGCACCTTTTCATAGATTTCTCTTTTCTTGTGAAGACAATATAAAACCTTCTTATGAATTGTATGTCTATAATTATATCTATATTTATAGCTGCATATCTGTAATTATAGCTGATTTCATGTGACCCTCTAGCTGTGGAGTACCTGCTATGACTCTAAATCTCTGCTTTATTAGAGATAGCTAGGATAATTTTCTGTTGTTATTCTGTCATTGTTTTTCCTCTTCCTCAGATTTATTTTTTATATTGTGGATTTTTTCACATAATTTAGGATTTGTGATTGTGTATCAGGTTATTTTGTTTTCCTGCTTATGCTACTTTGAAATAGTGATTTCAGGCTTTTAAGAAGAAATAGAAATGTATGTTATTAAATTGAGAGAAAGAGAAGACTTTTAAACCTATTTACTACAAGTAAATTAATATTAAGTAAAGCTAACGAAAATAATTACTTATTTACTCTTCAGAGGATGACTATTACTCTTGGATATCTCGGAGGAAAAGACTTTAGACTCATTACAATTGATGACTTACATTGAAATTACTGGCTAAATGTTCTTCAGAAAGGGAAAAGCTCCATAACTTCCATATTAGTATTATAAAATCATAATAGCTGCATGTTGAATTGTTTTCCCTTTGCTATTTTCAATTCCATTATTCATCCATTATGTATCTAGGGCTTTGAATGACCACTTCCTTAAAATACCTATATTGCTTATATTGTGATGTAAATATCAGTAATATAAATATGAATTTATCTGTGAGTCTCATCTTTAGTTACATTCATATGAAATTTATGCAGTCTCAAGCAAGAAACCTGACTTTTTTACTCTATTCTATGCTTTAATCAATAAATCCAGTCTCTTTAGAAATGCGTTCTCAGCTTTTAAATTGCTTCAGTAAACATCATGTGTTTCTAGTATTTTTACAGAAGTAAATATAAAGTTTGGAACATGAGGACAACTCTCCTATTAACCACTTTAAAGTAAACCCTTGGGAATTATTTTATATATAAAAATAAATAAGTGCAATGCAATGTTTATACATGAATAATATAATGGTTAAGTCAATTAGACACAAGAACTACCATGCAATTCTCAATTAACTTAAAGGCATCAAAATATTGTGTTCATGAATATCACTCATTTTTAAAAAATGACTAGTCAATACAAAGTTTACATTCTATTTGAAATTTACAAAATGAAAATTACACTCAGATTTGCTGTCAATATCCTGTTTCCAGGAATACATTTATTTAGCAAACAGGGAAACAAAAAATAAGGGTTTGTCACATAGAATGAAAAATGTAGAAGCAGACTGTCTTTCCTTAAGATGTTAAATACCTGCAAATCGTGTGATTTATTCAAAGATACTATACACACTCATAAGAGAATTTGTGATCAGAAGTGATAGGTAAGCAAAGTAACTGGAAAACTGTATGCTTAAATTGAGCTTTCAATAGAGGATGACAAGTTTTCAATAAATGAGCCTATTATTCTGTATCTCTAACACACATACAGCATTCTACATTTTCCCACATACTCCCATTCTCTTAGCTCAGTTCCTGATCGATATTCTTCTATTTCATGATCTCAATTCCTTCTAAAACAACAAAGTGGGCATTTTTTTGTCTCGAGATCCAATACATTCTAGTATCTTGGAACAGTAGTATGAATTCACGGAGTTTGACTTGAATGTCAAGTATGAAGACATTGTATTCAAGGTATTCTTAATTGGCCTGAAGCATACAAAGATACACAGTATACTTAGAACAAGGGACTTGATCTCAGGGAAACGTACAAATCCAGGCAAGATCCTGAAGCAAAGAAAAGCAAGGGAGCACAAACATCAGTCAACTATAATTACAAAGGAATGGAACTGATCTCTGATGTGTCTGGGTGGCAACTCTATGTGTTTGTGTGTGGGTGTTTGTGTGTGTGTGTGTGTGTGTGTGTGTGTGTGTGTGTGTGTGTGTGTGTGTGAGTAGAGAGAGAGAAAGAGAGACAGACAGAGAGAGAATTTAGTGTGGCTTCCATATTTACAGTCCATAGAGCATTACTTGTTAGGGAAGAGGTGCTCATATCATAGCTGTGATACTACTGTCATCACTTTACTGCAAAAAAAACACTTGCTTAATCTCTAATTAAATAGGGAAAATAAACTAACATCTTACACGATTGTTTTGACAATTAATTAGTATATTAAAGGCCAAAGGGAGGAATTGGAGATCAATATAATCTTTTTTTCCTCTCTTCTAAATATTACACTGCAATAGATGTGATTTCAGGAGTCTCCTGCCATGTACTTCCAGTTGAATTACTAATATGCTTAATAAATAATATGAAACATGTGATAGAGAAATAGATCAGCCAACAAGCACAAAGAATTTGTGATAAGATTGAGCTTCCAGCATGGTTGCCACAACTTTTAGGAATGTAATTCCTTCATATGAACTTCAAATTTTGTGGCTTTCCCTGTGTGATTAAATGGCAAGAAAGTACTATAGAAACAAGAATTCTTGTTCAGCCAAGTAGAAAGTGCTCATGTTCCCATCCTCACGTTGCAAATTTCCATTCCATATAGACTTTCTGTTAGAGTGGTTTCATTTAACATACTTCAGCAACTCATCCTTCCCTGTGGGAGACAAGAAAAAAGATAATTTTGTTTGTATATTAAATTATGTAAATTAGCATGTACAGGCATGATTTGTATAATTACAGAAGTTTGTAATAAACATAAGGAGGGATCATTTCACAATAAAAATATAATTAAAATCACATAATAAGACTAGAAGTCACAGAATTTTGTGCATGAAAACATGCATTAGATTAGTTGCAGAATTTCTATTTTGAGATAAACTTTATATTGAAGTATAATGCACTTTACCTAAGGATTGAAACATTTTATTGAAAAATATATTTCCTGGAGATATTTTTGCTTCATAATTTTAGGAATACCGTTGGACCCATTGTAATAATGAGATGTACAAGACGTTATGTCGAAAGACGAACTTTACAACTTTGGCTGGTGAGGGTGTGGAGATGGGTAAGGATGGGAAGGGGAAACAAAGGAAGAGGAAACTGCTTGATAAGAAATGTACTCATTACTTTGCCCATATAATTGTAACCCCTCTGTACGATATTTTCACAATAAAAAAATTAAGAAGAAAATGATCCCAAAGTAATCATTTTTGTATTATTTTCTTATTTCCATGTGATTTACCTCCAATTTAGAAATCTAGATATATAATTTAATTTAATTTTACCAAAAATATTATTGAGTATAAGATTCTTATACTCTGTACATTCTTCACACTGAGATCATCAAATATGGTGAGTTTGAAATGATTAGTCTCTGTTTGACCCATGTGAATATTATTTACAATGTGAGTGAAATGTTTAAAAAGTAGTATTTATTTTAGTTGCTCTGAAGAGACAATAACTGATGAAATCAAAGGCTAAAAATGATTAGATTTAAAATTTAGAATTCAGGAAATATTTTTGACCACACTGGTTACTGGACCCTTCACAAAAACCTCATGAGATAATTTATATTGATGAAGCAAACATCCCACACTGGTTACTGGAGCTTTCACAAAAACCTCATGAGACAATTTATATTGATGAAGGAAAAATCCCAGAATTTAGACATTTACGAATAGAAAAATCATGTCATTCTGAATATGTAGAGCTACATAACAAACATAGAAAATTTAGCTTTTAAATATCTGAATATACCAATACATTTAATTGCAGGGTAAGTACTTGTTCTGAAAGGAGTTAAAATTGCATTTATTTTGAAAAGTAAACCTAAGTATTCATTTGAATAAAAGACAATGTTTAAAATATCACTCATCCAAGACACAAGATGTACAGTTCATTGTTTTTTATGCCTATTATGTTCTCTAAACTTACTCCAAATATTAGATTAGTAAACCTAAATCATTGCTTTGTAGGGAAATAGAAAGATTCTTAAAACTCATGACCATAACTTTTTCTCAAACAATTACTAGGTAACTGTTTCATATTTTTATCAGGGAATCTTATTTTTATTCATTAAGTTAAATAATTGGCCAATAACAATATAAATTATGCATGAACAAAGTTTAGAACAAGTATTTCTTTCACAAAACATATCATAGTTCTCTTCACGAACACTGGAAGGCAGTGTGTTATTTATTTATTTATTTATAGTTATTTTATTAATGGTTATTAATTTTCAGAAGTGGCAGTTTAGTTATTCTCTTTCCATGATATATTTAAAACATTTGATTATACTCACTCTATTTCCTTTTTGTTACTCCTTCCTCCAAAGATCTTGTTTTTTACATAAAATTATATCTTTATATATGCACATATAAACTCTTTTGGAAGATTTAAGCTAAACTGCAACTTAATTTTGAACTAGACCCTGAGAGGAGACTCGAGCTAGTACAGCTTCTTTACAGACTTTGTTTTTGTTTTAGGGATTTTAGGAAAAAAACCAAAAACCTCTTAACAAGGTTAACTGGACCTTGGCTCCAACCAGCCCAGTTCTTAGAATGAGAAGAATGCCCCTAGGTTCCCCTCCCCTTAACAACTTAACCCACCTTCATTGTTCTGTTAAGGATTGACCTTTTAAACAGAGAGCCAGTAATCAGGCTCATGCTGGCAACATCCTGAGTTTACCATAAACTCCACCTTTTTCACATGCTTATGTTAAACTCCACTAAACTCCTTGTATATGCTTACCTTAAGCTCCACTTTACCATTGAATTTGTGAGTCATTTAAACCAAAAGTGATAGGCAGGTTTAAACAGCCATTATGTGACAAACCTCATTGGCCACCTGTGTGTGGTCTGGTATGACTGTGCAATCTTTTGGGTGTGTGACAATCTCATTGGTTGCCTACATGACCAGGCTGTGATTTTTGCCTTTAAAAACCTAAGTACGTGGGCTGCTCGGGGTCGCAGTATCAGCTCCTGAGCCTGTGCTGCAGCCCTGGCCGGTCAGTGTAGGAACATTCTCAATAAAGTTGCTTCTTTAATAACAACTTTGTTGTGGTGGGCTCTGTCACTCCGGACGACTAGGTGGGCTTGCCTGCCTGATAGGGGGTCTTCCTACTACAAATTTAAGCTGTACAGAGGATTAACAGGATGAACAAAAACGAGTATTTTTTTGTTAACTTCTAATTGAACTATCATTATTATTATGGTTAGGGTTAGGATACCAGACAGAATTAGAATTAGGGTTAGAGAAATAGCAAATTTAGGTTCAACTCAGGATGACCTATTGCAACAATAATACTCACAGCACACTGTACTGAAAATGAACTTTACACCATGGAGAGAGAAGAGTGATGGAGATGGGAGAGGGAAGGGATAGTTGGACAACAACAAAGAAGGGAGTAACAATGGTCAACAAGAAATGTACTCATTACCTTAAGCATTTAACTGTAATCCCCCTGTCAGCCTCATTACCTACTCAGGAAGCTGATTTCTGAGGACCGCAGTTCAAAGCCAGCCCAGGCAGGAAAGTCTGTGAGAATTTTATCTCCAATTAACTACCAGTAAACCAGAAAGTGGTGCTGTGGCTTAAGTGGTACAAGCGCACACCTTGAGCTAAAGAACCCAGGGATTGTGCTCAGGCCCAGAGTTCAAGCCCCACGACCGACAAAAAGAAAAAAAAGAAAAAGAAATGTGTTAAATGTTAAGTAAAACTGAACTTTTTTAGATTTTAGGAATTCAGAAAAATCTGTGATAATGGAAGTACAATGTATTTCATAATATCAGGATTTGAGATCAATGGGTATAATGATTCCTCTTATGGAAAAAGATAGGTTCAGAGATAAGAGTGAGAAAATCTGTAGGGCTTAGGAAAACCTGCAATTTATTTCGAGGATAACAGTGGAATTTCAGGATTGCAAAAAATGAGCATTTTTCATAAATTTTAGAATTGGGATACCTTTAGAGTTAAGGTTATGGTTAGGATTCCAGCCATGGTTAGTGTTAGGTTGAAAGAGAAAAAAAATAAGGGTCAAATTGAAGGTAAATTTTAATATAAGCCTGGCAAGAATTAGAATGAATGTGAACTAGAGTATTGCTATTAATATTAGAATCAACTTGCAATTAGGCTTATATTTATTCTCAATATTCCAGTTAAGATTAAGTTTAGGGTTAGAAAATGACTAAGATATTGGAAAAAAATTGAAACTTATGTTTGGAAGGCTTATTTGAATCAAGTTAGGATGAATGAAAACTAGTGTAATACTAACTAGTTAGTGTTAGTATTGATATATAATTTGGATTAAAATCAGGGTCAGTATTTTGTTCTGATTATGATTAGCGTTATGAATAGGAAAGTTTTACTATAAAATTGAAATTTCACTAACAAGTAGAAGCAAAAATGTGAGCCTTAATAGTAACTAGAGCATTATCATCATATTTATTTCTCAGTGATCATTCTTGTAATGATTGATGAGAGTTTTACAGCCAGTTTTAGGTTGAGAGTTAGCGTTAAGTAAAGGACTAGGTGATATGTAAATCTGAAATTGTTTTAGGATACAGTGGTGCAGGAAAAGGTAGGATTAATGGAAACTACAGTATTTTTCCTGGTAAGAGAATTTGAGGACAAGTAATATAATGGTTCATGTTAGGAAACAAGATAACTTCATAGGTAGAGTCAAGAAATTTGTTGGAATTAGGGCAAATTGAAACTCATTTCCAGAGTGCAAACTGGAATATTCATTAAAATGAATAAATCTAGAGTATTTATTATTATTAATTTTGGACTATTATTAGTTTGAAAATTAGGTTTCAGTTCCAGCTGGACAGTGTTAGCATTAGGGAAATGGAAAATTTAGGGTCAAACTGAAAATAAATCTTTGAATAACAAGTCAAGATCAAATTAGGATGAATAGGAAATAGGAAACTGCTAATAATATTAGGATTAGGGTATGATTAGTGTGAGGGAGCCTGAATGTTGTGTTAGAAAAATGGCAAGATATTAAGTAGAAACTATTTTAAGAAAGATGAGATGAATCAAAGACAGGATGTATAAATTTAATGTACTTTTGTGACTTTTAGAATCCAAAGGCAATTGGTTCTAGGGTTAGGGATACTTTTTCTAATTTATGAACTAATGAATTAAAGGCACAATTCTTTCATTCTTACAAACCAAGACAGTCACGATTTGGGGAAAAAACAATTTCCTACATGAAAATGTGTCTTAAAATATTTTCCAACCAGGATTAAATAATAGTGAACAGGTTGTCATTTATTAAAATTGGGTAAGTTGATGATAAAACTTTCAAAAAATATCCAAACACGTAAAATTGGAACTCAGATATGTTACTGGGAAAACAGATACTTGCTCTAGCTGGGAAATTGTGTGTGTGTGTGTGTGTGTGTGTGTGTGTGTGTGTGTGTGTGTGTGGGTGGGTGTGTTTGTGTGTGTATGCACCCACCACATGCATTCAAATCAGGCCTGGGCCCTGTCGTCAGCTTATTCTGTGGAAGTATGGTACTAAACCACATAGCCACAGGCTTTCTTCTGGCTTTTTAGTAGTTATTTTGAGATAAATATCTCATGGATTTTCCTGTCTAGACTTAATCTTCTGATCCCCAGCAATCCTTGGGTTAGTGTTACTGTGGGTGCTACCACAAAATGACAGTTCATTAAACTGGGAGCAATATGGAAGTACTCTTGCAAGATATGAAATAACCAGTTCATTAATGTGGGAGTAACAGGATAACATTAGATTGCATTCAAACACATTATTTCTGATGAGTTTAACTGAAGCCCAAAGCATAATCCAAACCTATTTGCCACATTGTATGAAGTAGCACATATTCATGGTGTAGAATATGAACAATGAATTAAATCATAAAGACTTTGTTGGGTTTGCAACAAAGAAATAGAGTGTCATTGAAATGAAGTCCAGACTAGAGGCCTGTAGCAAGCAGGAGAGCATCTGCTTAGTGTGTGTCCAACCCCCAGGACCATAAAGAATTAGAAGAGAAAGTGTAAGAGAAAGAGGAAAGGAAAGGAGGAAGAAGGTGTAAGAGAGGAGGAAGGGCATAGCAGGAGGGAGAAGAGGAGGGGACAGGGAGAAAGTAGAGGTAGGAGAGAAGGAAGAGGGAAACAGGACTCTGGAGAAGAGGAGCAGGAGAGGAGACAGGAGGAGGAAGATAAATGCAATATAACAGCAAGAATTGTTGGAAAACATTTTGCATAAGTGATTTGCATGTTCATGGCAGGATTATTTTCTAATCAGAGAGACAGCTAGCACAGTGACAATATGGGTGATACCTGTTACTCAATCATTTTATTCTCTTTCTTCAGTGAGGAGTTCAGAAGAAATGCTTAGTTCAGTGTTTTACAGATATACTTCAGGATTTCTTTTTCATGAATCAAACAATGGAAAGAACTAAATGCAACTTCCCTTAATAAAAAAAGAATAGAAGCTATATTTATTTGTATTACTATGCATGAAGAAATTCTGGAGATTTCTGGTTAATTCAGAGGGCCCCATGCAAAAATACAGGACAGGAGGAAAGTAAAACTGTTTTTAAAGTATAATAGGTTATCATTGATGAAAAGTTTTACTGGACGTCTTTCTTTTTTTTTTTTGCCAGTTGTTCATTGCTCCAAAGCTGTGCCCTGGAGCCCTTTCCAAGTCACCACATGAAACTCCATTTCTGTAGTCCCTGTGGGTGTGGGTGCCTCCTCAGGTCACCCGTTGAGATGTGTGGCCAACTCCTTTATGGTGGATGTGCAGTGAGTGGATGTGTGTGCATGCTCCCCAGCATTTCCAGATGAGCCCAGCCCACCCTTCCCACCTAACTTCCCAGTCACAGTTGCTCCATTTCACCCAGGAGCTGGCAGCTATGGGTATGGAGTTGAGGCCACTGTTGCCCTCTCCTCCTCCAGCTGTGTTGGTACTGGTCTTCTGTGCTCCTGAGTGCGTGGCCCATCCTAGGGAGACTCTGTTCTGGGGTCACTGCCTGCCCCCATGAGTGCGGGGTGGGGGACACCCTGTTTGTACACTGTACAGTCCATTGGTAAAGGAAGGCTGGGCATGCAGTCTGCCCCCTTGGGGCCAGGCAGCCAAGCCTTGGTTCACCTCATCTGTTTTTAAGGAGGTCTGGGTACTGGAGCCATGTGTTGGCCCTTCTGCCAGCTGGCTTGTGACAGATGCAGCAGCTCAGCAACCTGGAGCCCCTTCAGCAACTCTGTGGACCTCCTTTTTCTGGTCCTTGTGGACTCGGGTACAGGGCCAACCCTACATATTCCAATCAGCACACCAGCTGCAGCACCGAGGGAATGAAGTTCCTCTTGCTTTGCTGTGTAGCCTCCTCCGTCGCCTTTCTGGCCCACATGGGCCCAGCTCTGGGTGCCATTCCAGGGATACTCCATTTGGAGGCAATGGGCTCACCCCCTACCCTCGTTGTTCTCCAAAGCAGGGGAAAGGGCCTGGCCTTGACAATTTAGGCTGCACAGATGGAAGGCAGGACTTGCCTTGCCTTCCCCCAGCACCTGAGTCTGGGTTGCTTGGTTTGGTCACTAATGGAACCTTGTTGGCTATAGCCCACCGCAAAGGTCCTGCACCTGCTGCAGCAACAATGCAGTGTCTTGGACCCCCTTAGGGTCACCACATGGACCCCTGATGGGCCTACTTGGGCTGGGTGTGGGTTTCATCTCAGGACTCCCATTAGGAAGTGCCACTCTCCGTGGTACTGCAAGCAAGAGGTGCCACATATAATATCTACTTTCTAACATTTTCCTTCACTGAGATAAACAGAACTTGGAGATATAAATAAGTTTTATAAAAACAAAATATATAAACTATATCACTTCAACCTTTTAAACCACTGTAATATTTTTATCCAGTAGGAATTCTGTCTATAATTACCTATTTTACATTTGAATGTAACTAATGTAATGTATTTTGTGTGTATTTTACTATTCTAGTATAATTTCATTTGCACTACTTATAATTTTTTTCAAATTCTGTGATTTAATCACGTGTTTATGGATAGGAGTTTTGTTGTACTTTTATTTCAGTTTTCCATTATGGCCTTATGAATACAAACAATAAAATCCATTCTTGTTGGTATAAAGTTCAATGATTTTGGACTAGAGATTCAAGGATATAGCATAGCATTACATATCATACAGTAATGTGTATCACTTTGTTTAATACTGCTCCAAAAAATAATTGATAATTCAGGTGGCAGCCACTTCATCTGGCATGCTGGTCTGTCTGGTGAAGTAGGATCCTAGTGGCAGCTTGCCCATATCAGGCCATTGCAAGCACCTCGCCTGGGACTGTGGGAGAGGATCAGGGTGCACCTGCTGTTCAGCTAGGGCAGCAACCCGGCAGCTGCTGTGTGAATGACACAGTGTCACTGACTCACATCTAACACATGCCTGCCCCGTGGGCTTGGGCCCTGAGGATCAGCCCCTGGGAGCACACACACACACCGTGGGGCAGGGGGCGCCTACCTAGGAAGGTGTTTAGACCAAACAGAAGCCACTCTGCAGATTAGCTGGTACAGTATATATTCTCGTTAGGGCAGGGGACAATTCTGCTGTGCTGTGGGGAGAAAACAAGAAGACAGACCCAGGCAGGTGAAGCCAACTTTTCGTACTCAGGCTGGCAAGGAAACTTTCCTCCATGCACTCTCCAGCAGGCTCAGGAAGCCCTTCTATGTTCCTTGTCCATGGAGTAGCAGCCAGGGACACTCATATCTGGTACTCCTTGCTGCTCTTTTGGGTTTGTTTGTTAATTTATACAGACAGCCCCTCCCTCAGACAGCAGAGTTATTCTGGGTTTTGTAAAACGTTCTGCATCTGAGCATTCCCAAGTTTGGTTTTTGTATTGTTTCTTGTAAATGCTTTGTGAAATTTGTGTTTTAGGTGTTGAGGTGCGAGAGAAGGAGCCAGATTATGAACACAGTTTCCTACCAGTCTTTCATTTAAAAATGAAAACAGATTCTCTATAAAAATGCCTATCAGGAAATAAATTTGAGAGGGGAAAAAAAGGCTGCTTTCTCATAAGATCAAAATGTGCTAGTTTTATATGCACTCAAAATACAATTAAGTAACTCACTATCTAGGAACAATTGTCCAGAGCTAAGAGTTAAGTGTCTGGGACCTAGAGGCATAGTGTTTGTGAGGTTTATCCAAAGGGAGGGAAGAAAGTTAAAATTCATAAATGACTTTGTAGAATCAAGGTGGCAATACAAAATGAGAATCACAATAAACTTCTTTGCTATTCGGGGTCTTTTATTATTCCATATGAATTTTTGGATTGCTTCTTCTATTTCATTGAAGACTGACATTGGGATATTGGTAGGTATCGCATTGAATTTGGATATAGCCTTTGGCAGTATTGCCATTTTCATGATGTTAATCCTCCCAATCCAGGAGAATGGGAAGTTTCCCTCTTCCATAGCTCTGCTTTAATTTTCTTTTTCAGGTTTTTAAAGTTCCCATCATAGAGGTTCTTCACCTCTTAAATTAACTCCTAGGTATTTTATTTTTTGTGTGGCTAGTAAAAAGGGGTTGCTTTCCTAATTTCAGCTGCACTCTTATCGTTATTGGAATACAGGAAAGCCTTTATTTTCTTAGAGTTAATTTTATAATCTGCTAGTTTACCAAAGTTTCTGATCAGCTCAAGTAACTTGAGAATGGAGTCCATGGGTTTCATTAAATACAAGACCATGTCATCTGCAAAGAGGGAAAGTTTTACTTCATCTTTTACTATTTGGATCCCTTTAAGATTGCATCTTATCTTATTGCCCAAAATAGCATTCTAATATTAAGTTGAAAAGGAATGGAGAGAGCAGACATCCTTATCTTATTCCTGAATTTATAAGTAATGGGTTTAACTTCTCACCATTAAGTATAACGCTGGCTGTAGGTTTGTCAGTTCTTAGCAGAAAGAACAGCACTAGAGCAATATCAGTTCCAAATTTCAAACGCTACTAAAAAGCCATAGTAATAAGAACAGCTTGTTTCTGGCACAAGAACAGACCTGAGGACCAATGGAGTAGGACTGAAGACTCAGAAATGAACCCCCTGACCGATAGCCACCTAATCTTTGACAAGTGAGCTAAAAAAAGAGAATGGAAGAAAGACAGACTTTTGAGTAAATGGTGCGGGAAAAATTGGTTAAACACCTGTTAAACTAAAGCTGGATCGGTATATATCATCCTGCACAAGAATCAACTCCAAATGGATCAAAGGCCTCAAAATAAAAGAGGACACCATGAAAACATTACATGAAGGAATAGGATAAACTCTAGGGCTTTTTAGCACATACCGAAATTTTCTTAATAGAGAGCCAGAAACAAAGAGTAAAGAAAAATAAGTTAAGAAATTCATTCCTTAATTCATCTCTTTATGAAACAAGTAATTTACTATTACAAGATGAGATGAAATTATAAATTCCAAATGCTGATGCAGTCTGTATGTAATAAACATATTACAATAGTCAGAAAAAGAAATCAAAGAAACATTGGACAAATGGGATTGCACGAAACATGAGAGCTTCTGCAAGGCAAAGGTCATAGCTAGCAATATCAATAGAAAACACACGTTCTGGGAGAAGATCTTCATGAGGTATAAAACAGACAAGTTCTTATATCTAAAATGTACTTAGGACTCAAAAAATTAAATCCCCCAACAGCAGATCCTCAAAGAAACAACTGCTCGATAATTAAGTGGGCTAAAACTTAAACAGAGACTTCCCTGAAGAGGAAATAAAAATGGCCATTAGACACATGAAGAAATGTTCAACTATTCTAGCCACAAAAGAACTGAAAATCAAGACAACATTGCGATTGCACCTTACTCTAGTTAGAATGGCTATAATCAGGAAATTTAATAACAACATGTTAGAGGGGATGTGGCTAAAACTGAACCCTATTTCATTGATGGTGGGAGTGTAAACTTGTTTAACCACTTTGGAAAGCAGTATGGAAGTTCTTCAAAAGACTTCATGTAAAGTTCCCCTATGTCCCAGCAAGCCCACTTTTGAGCATTTAGGCATTTACCCAAAAGATCACAAACATGGTCATATGAAAGTTGCCTGTGCAACCATATTTACTGCAGCATTATTCACCATAGCTAAGATATGGAACCAACCTCGATGCTCCTCAGTTCATGAATGGATCAAGAAAATGTGATACACACACACACACACACACACACACACACACACACACACACACACACCACACACACACACACACATACACACACACACAATGGAATTCTATGCCTCCATTAGAAAGAATGAAATTTTCACATTTGTTAGGAAATGGATTTGGTACATATTATATTAAGTGAAGTAAGCTAGGCCCAAAGAAACATATTTCCCATGGTTTTCTTTGTTTGCAAGGACTAGTATATGTCTAGGACAAGCAGAGAAGATCAAAGGCTATGGATGTATAACCATATAAGATGACATTAAGTGAAAGGTACCCCAAGTCAGACACACAAGTGATTTTTTCTTTCTTGTTTTTGTTTTTAATATACTTATAATGCACTATGTGATTCTTTTGTAGGTTCATCCCCCCATGGTATAATCCCTGTTTTCATTGTATTTGATTCCAGTGTTCTGCATTTTTGTATACATTTTTGTAATTTGGGGTGTGGAAAGTTTATAGCAGAATGCTGAAATGGGAATGCAGGTTGATCCATTGTGATGATGAGATGTACAGGACACTGTGTCAAAAATGAATTTACAATGTCGGGTAGGCGTCAAGGAGGGAGGAGTTGGAGAGTTGGGGAGGGAAAGGGTAGTAGGGGAAAAACAAAGGAGGAGGTAACAATGCTCAATAGGAAATGTACTCATTACCCTACTCATGTAACTGTAAACCCTCTGTATAGTATTTTTACAATAAAAAATATAAAACTCTCTTCCTGGTATAGATTTCTAGTGCTGCCCTCGGCATTGCATTTTTTGCCTTTTCTGGCTGTTGTTAGGTCCATCTGCCTAGTGGATCATTAGTTTTCAAGGCTTCTTGGTCCTGAAGTGGGACTTGGATTATCCAGTGATGGTTGGAACTAGGCCAAGGACAGGACAAAACCACTTCCAGGGCATGGCTTCTTCATTCCCCCCTCCCCAATGCAACTAGGATTGCAAGCAGAATTTCTATGAATTTGACTCCAGAAAACAACTACTGAACCAAAAGGAAAGGTCACAAAACACCTCCCTTCCTCCCCCATTCCTTCCTTTCTTCCTCCTTGGGAAAGTACAAAATAATTTTGCAGGTTTTAGCAAACACAGAAATTGCCCACCACCTCCCCTTTTAAACTAGGTTTAAAGTCACTACGTCATGTAAATGGATAATGCCGCACTCATTATTCTGGACAACTTCAGGTTGTTTGATGCTTTAATTTGTTGTTGTTGTTGGTGGTGGTAGGAGGGCCTGAACTCTGGGTCTGGTTGCTGTACCTGATGAGCTTTACAGCTCAAGGCTAGTGTTCCTCCCTTTGAGCCACAGAGCCATTTCCACATTTTTCTGCTTATGTGGTGCTGAGGAATTGAACCCAGGACCTCATGCATTCAGGACAAGCACTCTACCACTGAGTCTCCTTCCCAGCCTTAATGCTTCAATTCTTTAAATTTTATTTTTGTCAGTCCTGGAGTTTAATCTCAGGGTGTAAACATATCCCTGAGATCTTCAGCTCAAATGGAGCCCTCTACCACTTGAGCCACAGTGCCAATTCCTGTTTTCAGATAAGCATCTTTCAGACATTCCTGTCAGGGTTTGCTTTGATCAGTGAATTTTTAATTATATTTCTTCTATGTATTTATTGGAATATTGCAGTTTATCTGAAATTTAAAGTTTTCTGTAAAACTTTGTCTTCAAGTATTCCAATAGTATTAAATATTACATTTACAATCTATTCTGTAGCAATACATTTTGAAATTATTATGTTAAGATGAAAATCTTGTTGTTTGTAGAAAAGTCCCATTAAAGTCCAAATTGGAAATATGGTCATTTCCGCAGCCTTGAGTCTCCTTCATATTTATTTATTTATATTTGTGAAAATACCATACAGAGGGGTAACAATTACATGGGCAAGATAATGAGTACATTACTCATCAAGCATTGATGCCTCCTCCTTTGTTTCCCCTTCCCATCTGTTCTCATCTGCCGCCCCCCATGCTCTCCAGACACCCCTTTGCCCGCCCCCCACCCTCGCCGGCCAAGGTGTAAAGATCGTTTTTCTTTCATTTTTTATTTATTTTTTTATAGTGAGAATACCAAACAGACGAGTTACAATTACATGGGCAAGATAACGAGTACATTTCTTATCAAGCATTGTTGCCACCTCTTTGCTTCCCCTTCCCATTCCTTTCCATACTACCCTCCTCTCCCCACCCGACCCTCCCCCCACCCCCCATCAAAGTTGTAAAGTTCGTTTTTTGACCTAAAGACTTGTATATCTCATTGTTGCAATGGGTCCACCTGTATCCCTAGATAAAAGATTAGTTTTTTCCCTTCCCCTACACAAATTATAACAACATCAAATACAGTGAAAGCAGGGGCTATACTGTGGGTGATGGACATACAAAGCAATATAGAAATCATCTTATAAATATGTTAGAAAATATTGCAAGGAAAAATAAACATGGAATCTTTATCTTGTGGTTCATTTCACCTAACACCAAATTCTCTGACCTATTCTGCTCGTCTCAGACATATTCTGGCTATTGCAAATAAGGGAAACCAGGGGAACTATGTTTCTTTGGGACTGGTTTACTTCACTTAATATCAATTTTTCCAAGTCTTTCCATTTCCTAACAAATAGGGCAATGTTATTCTTTCTGATGGAGGCATAGAATTCTATTGTGTGTGTGTGTGTGTATATACATATATATATATATCGAACATATATATATATATCGAACATATATATACATCATACATATATATGATACATATATACATAAATATATGATATATATACCATATATATGGTATATATACCATATATATGGTATATATATCATATATATGTATGTATATACCTATACTTATATATAACATATATACATATATATGTATATAGATAGATATATCACATATATATATGATATATATAGTAGATGCATGGATCAATAAAATGTGGTGTATATATATATAAAATATGATATATATATAATATATATATAGGATCAATAAAATGTGGTATATATATATAAAATGTGATATATATAATGTGATATATATATATATATATTACATTTTATTGATGCATGCATCTACTAAGGGGCATCTGGGTGGGTTCCATATCTTAGCTATGGTAAATAATGGTTCAATAAACATAATTGTGCTGGTAGCTTTAATATGGTCTTGTTTTTGACCATTTGGGTAAATGCCCAAAAGTTGGATTGCTGGGTCATAGGGTAGCTCTATGTGGAGACTTTTGAGCAGCCTCCATACTACTTTCCAAAGTGGTTGAACAAGTTTACATGCCCACAAACAATGCAATAAATTTCCCTTATGCCCACATCCCCTCTAGCATCTGTTGTTATTAGAGTTCTTGGTTATAGCCATTCTAACTGGGGTGAGGTGGTATCTCAATGTTGTTTTGATTTGCATTTCTGTTATGACTAGAGAGGTTGAGCATTTCTTCATGTGTCTATCGGCCATCCTTCTTTCAACTTCAGGGAAGTTTCTCTTTAAGTCTTTAGCCCTCTTATTTATTGGGCAGTTGTTTCTTTGAGGATTTGTTTTTGGGGGATTTAATATTTTTGAGTTCCAGGTATATTTTAGATATGAGACCCTTGTCTGTTTATGGTAGTGAAGAGCTTCTCCCAATCAATAGGTTTTCAACTGATCTTGCTAGCTATGTCCTTTGCCATGCAGAAGCTCTGCAATTTCATGCAATCCCACTCGTCCAACATTTCTTTGATTTGTTGTAATCCTGTGTGTCTATTAAGAAAATTTCAGCCTGTGCAAAGGAGACCTACTGTTTCTCCTATTCCATTCTTTAATGTTTTCAGAGTATCTGTTTTACTCCAAGGTCTTTGATCCATTTGGAGTTCATTCTGGTTCAGGATGATATATAAAGATCTAGCTTTAGTTTTCTACAAGTAGTTAACCAATTTTGCTAGCACCATTTACTGAAGAGGTTGTGTTTCTTCCATTCTAATTTTTTAGCTCCCTTATCGAACATTAGATATCTATAGGTCTATAGGTTCATTTCTGGGTTTTAATTTCTAGTCCATTGGTCCTATGGTCTGTTCTTGTGAGAGTACCAAGCTATTTTAATTACTATAGCTTTGTAGAAGAGTTTGAAATTTGGTATTGATATTCCTCCAGCACTGTCGTTTCCGTTAAATAATCGTTTTTGCTATTCGTGGTCTTTTATTGTTCCATATGAATTTTTGGATTGCCTCTTCTTTTTACTAAAAGAATGAGGCTGGAATATTGATAGGTATCATATTGAATTTGTAGATAGCCTTGGGAAGTATTGCCATTTTCACTATGTTGATCTTTCCAATCCAGGAGCATGGGAGTTTTTGCCACTTTGTAAGTTCGATTTTGATTTCCTTTTTCAGGTTTTTAAAGTTTTCATCATAGAGGTCCTTCTTTTCTTTGTTAAGTCCTAGTTATTTTATTTTTTGTGGGGCTATTACGAATGGAGTTGCTTTCCTGATTTCAGCCCTACTTTTCTCATTGTTGGCATACAGAAAAGCCATTGTTTTTTGAGGATTAATTTTATACCCTGCTACTTTGTCAAAGTTTTGAATGAGCGTGAATAATTTGGGAGTGGAGTCCGTGGGATTCTTTAAATCCAAGTTCATGTCATTTGCAAAGAGGGAGAGCATCTTCTTTCCCTATTTGGATTCCATTTTATATTTGAATCTTATTGCTGTAGCTAGGCATTCTAATAATAGTTTGAAGAGAAGTGGAGTGAGTGGACATCCTTATCTCATTCATTAGTTAAGAGGAAATACCTTTATTTCTTCACCATTAAGTAAAATGCTGGATGTAGGTTTGTCATATACATCCTTTATTGTATTGAGGAATGTTCCCTGAATTCCTAATTTTTCCAGAACCTTCAGTATAAATGGGTGGTGGATCTTGTCAAATCCTTTTTCTGCATCTATTGAGGTATCCATGAGGTTCTTATCCTTGCTCTTGTTGACGTAAGTTATTGTATTAATTGATGTGCGTATTTTGAAGCAACTTTACATCCCTGAAATGAATCCTGTTTGATCATGATGTATGATTTTTTTGGATGAATTGTGAAAGTCAATAGACCAAAATTTTGTTGAGAAGTTTTGCATCAATATTCATCAAAGAAATGGGTCTATAGTTCTCTTTCTTTGATGAGTCCGTGCCTGGTTTGGGGATGAGGTTTATGATGGCTTCATAGAATGAGTTCGGTAGTGAATTTTCTCTTTCAATTTCATTGAAGACTTGGAGGAGTATTGATGTGAGCTCTGCTTTGAAGGCCTTGTAGATTTCCGCTGTAAAACTATCTGGTCCTGGGCTTTTCTTAGATGGGAGGTCTCTTATTGCTATTTCTATCTCATTGCTTAATATGGGCCACTTAAGATGGTTTAACTCATCTTGGTTTAGTTTCGGCATGTCTATATTTACTAGGAAACGGTACATTTCTGACAGGGTCTCAAACTTATTAGCATAAAGGTTTGAGAAGTATTCCTTATAATGTACTGAATCTTGGTTGTTTCTGTGGTGATGTTTCCATTCTCATCTCTGAGTTTATTTATTTGAGTGTGTTCTCTTGTTCTTCTAATAAGATTTGTTAAGGGTCTGTCAATTTGTTAATTTTTCAAAGAACCAACTCTATTTTGTTGATTCTTTCTATGCTTTTTTGGATTCTAATTCATTTAATTTTGAGTTAATTTTAATTATTTCTTTCCATCTACAGGAGTGGGGTTTATCCTGCTGCTCTTTTTCAAGGATGCTCAGATGTGTTATTAAATTGTTGGTTTCAGATCACTTCAATTTGTTGATGTAGGAACTCAGAGTTATAAACTTGCCTCTGAGTACTGCATTTGCTGTGTCCCAGAGGAGCTGGTAATTTGAGTGTTCATTTTTGTTGAATATTATAAACATTTGAATTTCGTTTATGATCTCTTCCATGACCCACTGGTGATTCAACAGTGTGTTGTTCAACCTCCATGTGTTACATGACTTTCATTGGTGGCTTTTGGTGTTGAGTTCTAATTTTATTCCCTTGTGGTCTGAGAGAATGCAAGGTATAACTTCAATGATTTTGGATTTGGACAAGTTTGCTTTGTGACCTAAATGTGGTCTATGTTGGAAAAAGTTACCTGTGCTGCTGAGAAAACGTGTATTCTGATCCTGCTGGGTGAAATATTCGGTAGATGTCTGTTAAATCTTGGTGATCTATGCAGTTTTTTTATATCCATGGTTTCTCTGTTAATTTTTTGCCGAGTTGATATATCTAGTGGGGAGAGTGTGTTTTAAAGTCCCCAACAATTAATATCTTTGGATCTATGGGAGATGTGAGAAAAAGTCAAGTTTCTTGGATAATTTTGGGTGCTCTTATGGGAAATAGATATTTAGAATTGTAATATCCTCCTGAAGGAGAGATCCCTTAATTAGTATATAGCAACTTTCTTTATCTCTTCTCACTAATTTTAATTTGAAATGTATTTTATCTAATATTAGGATTGCAACTCCTTCCTCTTTATGAGGCCGTTTGCTTGTTAGATTTTGTCCAGCCTTTTACTTTCAACATGTGTTCCTTTTTATGAGCAAGTTGTGACTCCTGAATGCAGCAGACAGAAGGATCTTTTTTTAAAAATCCAACTAGACAGTTTATGTTGCTTAAGTGTATTGTTAAATTTGTTAATGTTGGGAGATAGTACTGAGAGATATTTGGGAGTTCCTGCCATTTTATGCACCTTCTTGGAGGCTGCTCCAACTGGGTTCTTCCTACGGTTCTTGGATTCTCAATTTGGGTGCAGTTTCTTAGCCTTTATTATGTTCCTGTTGGTTTTCTCTGTGTAGGACATCTTTAAGTAAGTTTTGTAGGGCTGGTTTGGTAGAGATATATTGTTTCACTTTTTCTTTGGTATGGAAAATTTTTATTTGTCCTTCAGTTATGAAGGAGAGTATAGCTGGCTACAGTATTCTTGGTTGATAGTTGTTTGTCTTTAGGGCATGGCCTACATCATTCCAGGCTCTTCTTGCTTTAATTGTCTCTGCTGAGAAATCTGAGGTGATTCTAACTGGTTTCCCTTATAGGTAATTGATCTTTTCTCCTTGACAACTTTAAGGATCTTTTCCTTAGTCTGAATTGATCCTGTGGATATTATAATGTGTAGTTGTGATGTCTTGTTATGGTCTGGTCTAGTTGGGGTTCTAAAAGCTTCTTGTATCTGAATAGGCATATCTTTTTGCATGTTTGTGAAGCGTTCTGCTAGGATCCTGTGAAACAAATTTCCTAGACCTTCTGTTTCCATGAGCTCCTCTACACCTGTTATCCTCAGATTAGGCTTTCTGTTTGTGTCTTCCAAATGTTGAATAGATCTATCATATTTCTTGGATTTGTCTTAGATAGTTGTATGTTCTTCATCTATAATATATAGGCTTTCTTCAATCCCCAAGTTTCAGACTTCTGCATGGTCTAACCTACTGTCAAGAATTTCTACTTTTTTTTTATTTCTTTTCCTTCTAATTGGTCAGCTTTGATGGCTTCAAATTCTTTATTGGAGCTTTGTTTTAGATCTTGTATGAATTTGTTCACTTCCTTAATTTCGTGTTCAATGTTTATTCTCACAGGACTTAGTTGATTGATTATGGTTTCCTTGGACTCTAATTCCTTCTGTTGGACTCCATTCAACATTTCCTTTCAGGTCTCCCTGACTTCTTTCAGCTGTCTTTTAATAGATTCCATGAATGCCTCTATTTGGTATGAAAGTAACATCAGTTTTGTGCTAGAACAGTATTTTAAGGCAAGCATCAACCAAAGTCCTGTAGTTGCACAGTCAAAAGTTGACAGATACAATCTATTTCAACAGATACAATCTATTCAACATAAAACAACAATGTATTAATGGGCTAAGAACAGCAAAGTAGAATTTGGCAAACCAGAAATGATTAGTTTTAGGGAGAAAAGGGGAAAAATAGGATTAGAGAGATGTGGATAGGTAAACGGAGAGTGAAATTAACCAAGTCTTAATCTCAAAGGGGAAAATGGATTGGACAGAATGATAGGAGAAAGAGAAGAGAAAATAAAAGAGGCAGAAAAAAATGGAAAAACCAAAATTTAAATTTAAAAAGTGAAACACAAAAATTATTCAAGTTTAAAGAAGTAATATTGAGTGAAGAATGGGAAAAGGATGAGAGGAGAGGAGGAGTAGAAAGGAGATATGAAGAACTAAAAATACTTATAATAAAAATAAAAATAAAAAATAATTATAATATTGTATAGGTATTATGAGATAATATGGTTATTAAGGAATTTAAGCCTAAGAGTTTTTGAAATAAGTAATAAATTTCTGGATTAAGTGTGTAAACAATATGGAATAAGGTCTAATAATCAATGAAGGGTATATCTGAGGATGAGCAGAACAGCAATTAAGTCACCCAAAAGAGAATGAAGAGAAGAAAAAGTGAAAAGAATGAGAAAGAAAGAAAGAAAGGAAAAGGATCAAAAGTTCAGTAGAGATAAAATAAAAATACAAAAGTGCACATACATATACACCTAAAATAAAAATTATAAGAGGAAAAAAAGATTAATAGAAAATAATTTTTTTAAAAAATTACAAGTTAATAAAAAGGTACAAAGAAAGGGTTCTTTGGCGGGGGGGGGGGGGGGGGGGGGGAGTGTTGAATGGGAAGATCCTGTATCTCCCTTGTGTCTATAACTAGTCTCTTGGTGGAGTCTCTGGTCTACTTGTGGTATTTGGTTTTCCTGTGGCTTGATTGGTTTCTTAAGTTAGTTTGTTTGGGCAGGCAGAAAAATGGTCCGCTTTACCCAGAATTTTGTGACCCTCCTCCCAGGCTACTTCAGTGGGAGGGAGATCTGCTTTGTTTCTTACAAAAGAGGGAGTTGGCTATTTCCTCTTGTTTGGAGATGCTGTGATGAGCCTAGGTTCTGGGTAGAGTTGAGGCCTTTCAGCAAACAGTAGCTTTTCCCTGAGGGGCTTCCTTTTGGGACACTCACACAGCCCAGCATGGAGTAATTCTCAGGGTTTATGTTTACTTAATTTCAATTGCTTATCTAGGCTGCTATTGGGAGGGGAACCCTCTGGCTCTGTTTACCCAGTGAAGAAAGACATTCCTCTGGGGGCAGAGTTTTCACTGCCTGGGCTGGGTGACTTTCTCCTGGGTGGAGCTGAGCCTGGCAGGTCAGGTCAGGTTCCTGTGACCTGCTAAATGACTCTTTTGTTTTCCTCCAAGGCCAGGGTTGGAGCTATATTCTGAGCCTTTGCCAGTATCAAAGATGGAGATCTCAGATAGTGGCACAGTAGGGAGAAGGAGGGAGAGGGGTGACCTTGCCTCCTCTGCTCCCTGAGAAGGTGTTATTATGTCAGGGTTCGACTCATGCCAGTGTATTCGTTCTTGAGTCGTCTCTGGTCTGTGATCTGCAGGATAAAGATACCTGCTCCTTGTCAATTCTTGCTGGTTTTGGGTAGAATCCGATCACTTGCTGTGTCTGGCACATTTGTCCAGGACTCTCTGTGTTGTAGGTATGGCAGCAACGGCCACTGCTACCGCCGCTGTCACCACAGCCACAGCTACCGACAATTGCTCAGATCTGTTTCCTTTCCTGGATTTTCCCTTTCTGGCAAAACTCTGTACTGGGATGGCACACTTGGTGTAATTCTCCCACCTAGGACTGTTCACTGGAACACTAAAACTGCTTTCTAGGTGAGAGCTTGTTTAGCCTCCAGGTTCTCCTCTGCCATCTTCCCGGCACTACTCTTTTTTTTCTGTACAGTATATTTTTTGTTTTGGAACAAGTGTCATGGATTGTTCAACCATTCAAAAGGAAGCTTATTCCATTAATTTAATAGAAAAGGAATGCAGCCTGCCTGCCTCTCAAGGAAATTTTTGAGTATAATGTTAATCTGATAATTCACATCATTGAATTTTCAAATTCGTATTGAGAATTTTTTGTTAAACTATTCATTAAAGAGGTTCCAAATATCAAGAATAAAAACAATGTTTTGCTTTCTAAGAATGTTTTAAAAGCTAGTAATTCAATAAAACACATTCTATTCTTCCAAGATTCCATGGTGAAGAATTTCTCTTTTATCGTAGCCCTTACCAGTGACCCCCTCCCTTTAAACTTGTAGCTTTATTCAGTTTTCTTGTTCCCGCTTTCATTTTGGTACTAGCACGAATAATCTCCGTGTAGTATTTGACAATGAAATTCCATTTGTTGTTAGATAGCTCAATACATATTGCCAAAGGCAGACCCATGGGCATATCATAGAGCATAAACTATTGAATATCATTAACGTGATCCTATTCAACTAGTCCATCAATTAATATAAATACCACATAAATGTGCATCTTCATATAATTTTTAAAATGCAATGTAGTTACATATCATATGTCATAAAATAATTCAGACCACTAGTAGAAGAGAGTAAGCTCAACCTTTTGCATCGTTCCCAATGCTATTTGTAAAGTTTTCTTTCTCATTAACTTTCACTGCAGGGCCTTCTTTTCCTAGCAATAAGTTATGTCATGTCCTTGGATTTTTGTCAAGTTTGAGTAAGCTGTTTTCTTTCCACCACCAGTTAGTCCCTCGCGTAAAAAACCTGAGGAATAACTTGTCCCAATATGCCTGCAAGAGGAGTATCCAAGTCAATTCTCTGTGCCCACTATTCCCTTACTTTGTTTGGGAATGGGGTATCAGAGACCGGGGAGACAGGGGTGTCAGGGTTCAGGTGGCTGGAACCATGGTGTTATGAATTATGGGTACCAGAAAAGAGTAGTAGAGACTAGGATACCAGGTAAAGGTTAATTGTGACTGTAATTGCTGAGTTCCAGTGTTAAGAAATCGGTTAGCAACAACAGCTTTTCAGGGGTTGGGGTAGCTAACACAGGTATCCAGAACTGTTTAGCAGGGACAAGTAAGCATAGACAAAGTGAAAGAGTAAAAGTTGTGAAGGATTGTGGGGCACAATCAGGGTAACAAGGTCATGGGCTTGTAAACTGGATAGCCAGTACTATGGTAGAAGCAATTGGCATGGTGGCCTGATGTGGTGCAGAGCTCTGGGTTTTCCTGTCCAGTTTTGGCTGTTAGATCTTTAGGGAAACTACCTCTAGCAGCTCATTATCAGCTTGTGTTCAGGCATGTGCCATATATAAATGTCTACTCCAAGTAGATTGCATTCTTTGACATCAGCTATAGGATCTTTGCTCTAAGCATCCTGAGAGACCACACTCCACAATGCTACAGAACAGGCTCCACATAGTGAGCTGCAATCACCACATACAACTCTTGCTGCTCCTCTCAAGTGTCAATTATAATGGTAGCAAGGGATCTGAGATGTGCTCAGCAGCAGTGCTCTGAAAAGCTACCAATTCATACCATGGCTATTTGGGAGCTCCCTAGAAATGGGCAAGAGCACTTGCTGATGTTCTTCCAACTTCTCTCTGTGGCTCTGCACAACCAATTTGTTGTACCTCAGATGGAATACTTTGATGTATAGGTGGCATCAAACTTGCTCTATCTTCTCTCTCTAGGTGCTCTTCTGTTTCAGCTGCCTCTCCATTTCCCTCCAGTTAGCTCGCTTCATCTCCACATCTTTTGAATTGTGCTTCATATCAACCTGTGGCTTTCACACCAAACCCTTCCACTTTCTCATCTACCTCTCTAGCTGTCAATATGGTACAACAAGCTAACTTCTGTATCTGTTTATCAATATTTGAGCTGGAATCCAAGATGGTACTAGCTAACTGATAACATGGGGAGCTTCTTAAATACTCCGCTGCCATTCACTGCTCATTGAGAAAAATGCAAATGTGTTCTGGTCAGTCTCTCCTCCATTTCTGGTTCACAGCATAAAGTGAATTCACAATGGAGTTACCAGACAGCTGCTATGTCAGCAAGTGACAAAACCAAAGATAATTTATTGAGAGGATACTTACCAAGTGTAGTAGGATAAATGCACATATTTGTAGGATATTACTAAGAGCTTTCATCAAACTGGTTATTTTATGCTCAAAATGGCAGACCAGTGTTAATCTCTCCCCGAGATCTTCCTGTTTTGAAGGCCCTGAGGACTCCTACATACAACTCAGACCTAATGACATGAGTGAATAAAAATGTAGGTGAGTATGGATTAGTATTTTGAAGGTGTGGTAAGATGTTGTCTTGTCATGACCAAGATGAAATCAATGTCTTCATGTCCTTTCTCTGACCTTCATCATATCTCTTTATTTGGCATAATTGGCAGATTTCTTAGTGTGTCATCTTCTCCTGTTAGTTCAGTGCACAAGTTAAAACATTAAGCATGCCAAACCATGGGTTTCCATTGTCCTAGTAGATGTTTTGCCTTCTAGGACCTTCCTTCCAGGTAGCTCTCTGTTTAGCATATTGCACAATGTCCCAATCAATGAAATCATTTTGAGCCTAGGAGAAAATCTCCATTTGTAAAGCAGTACACATAAGAAGGAGATGATGCCCCACACTCAAATGCTCCAGGAGAACAGAGTGTAAGGGTGTCTACACAGTTGGGAAATAGAATTCTGAGGGGTGGGAATGGATGAGTTTAGATAGCAAACTTAGAAGTAATTATAAGTTTCTGAATTTCTAACCTTATTTCCTTCTGCCCCTCAGATCCAATTCAGGAGGTGGTGGAATGTTTATGATCACAAAAAGGAGTTTTTAATCCCAGACCCAATCTCTAAGTGTTCTTGTTACATCTTCCCACCTGCCCCTGATGTAAATTGTCAGAAGGGCAAAGGGGAAGGGAGCCCCCTGCTCAGGAATAGAAATGGAGCTTACAAGTAACTGCAGTCTCTGACTTTCTATTTTGAAGTTAAGATAAAAGGCAGTTTGAGTTTCTACAAAATCAGTTTCTAGGCTCTATGCTTCCTTCAGAACTTCTTTCTCTCCTTCTATGTTTTGACAGCAACAGTTAATAAAGTGCTTATGTCTCTTAGGGGCAATCCTTCTCTTCACACAATGCTTAAAGTAGACAATAGGTGGAAGCTGCCATTAAATTAAAAAAAAAACATGAAATAGCACACAGTGAGTGCTTTCCCTGAATTCCTGGACCTAACAAGTTACCAATTCTGAAGAGAACGTTATTATTGGTGCGTACTAACAACCTCCACTGAATGGTGAGCTTAGAACACTTTTCCCATGACAGGTTCTGTCCAGGTTATTAGGATGGCTGAGTTCTACTGCATCAATGAACTTACAGACCATGCAAGACAGAAAAGTCTAAGAGATTGAGATCCCAAAAAGAAACTGGACCAACAAGAGAAAACTTATCATTGCTGAAAAAATGGGAAGACTTAACTAGGAGAATGTTCCTCTGAATACAGATATGGATATAATTATAACAAAGTTCTAAGTTGTGGCTCATCAGTAGAAACTATCAAGTCAAACCTCACTAAAGCAAAAAATAAAACTTATAAAATTGAAAAAATCTATTTGGATTTCAGTACTAACATCTGTTTTAAGGAGTGTGATTGTGGTGTGTGTGTGTGTGTGTGTGTGTGTGTGGTGTCTGAGATTATGTATGGGACAGCATTAGTTCTTAAAACCCATCATTTTGTCAATATTCTTTAGGTTTCCCATTCTAGTCTGGTGGCATTCTAGCTCTACCATGTGAAACACACAATTGTCGCTTTCTTCTGGTTAAATGGAGATAAACATGTAATGGATATGTCAACCTGGGTTGGTTTCAAACTATGATCTTCAGATCTTACTCTCTGGAGTAGGTAATGTATAAGAGTGAGCCACTATGTTCAGTATTTCCAGTGACTTACATAATCTTTCTGAATCTCAGTTCTTCCTGTGTGGAAAGTGAAAAGAATTACTGCGTGGACCTTAGAATCAGGTGGGAGTTATGACTGGGTGTAAAAAGTATACGTTTTTGGGATGTGTGTACAAAGCCTGACACGCTCATAAAACTACTGATGTTTATATTGAAATGTATTCCAGGAATTGGAAACAAGAGGGATTTTTCTGTTCTAGTTTATCCATTTATGGCATTGAAGGAGCCAGAGATATTCAAGGAGAACAGGCAAACAAATGCAGTACTTGTACACTGTAGATATTGTGTTCACAACGAGCTATACCACTGTAGACAGGGACAGGAGAGATGGGATTGTCAAACAAGAAATGAACTCATTACCTGACTTACAAAATTGTTATCTTTTTATTTTATTTTATTTGTGAACGTACTGTACAGAGGGGTTACAATTACATGGGCAAGATAATGCATACATTTCTTACCAAGCATTGCAGCCTCCTCCTTTGTTTACCCTTCACCTCCCTTCCCAGCCTCCCCCCTCCCCCCCCACCCAATCCTTCCCCCCTCCCCCACAACGACATTGTAAAGCTCGTTTTTGACATGGCAATTTATACTTCTCATTGTTGCAACAGGTCCACCTGAATCCTTAAACGACTTGTTTTTCCCCATCTCCTCCACAAGTTATACTGACATCAAATATAGTGAAAGCGGGGGTTCACTGTGGGGGAGGGACATACAAAGCAACAAAGAAATAATCTCATAAATGCGTTAGAAACACATGCATGAAAGAAAAAAACATTAAAATACAAATCTAAGGGTTCATTTTCCTAACATCACATTATCTGACCTTTTCTGCTTGACTCATACATATACTAGATATTGGAAATAAGGGAAACCATGGGACCTGTGTTTCTTTGGGCCTGGCTTACTTCACTTAATATAATTTTTTCCAAGTTTTTCTATTTCCTAACAAATGGGGCAATGTCATTCTTTCTGATGGAGGCACAGAATTCCATTGTGTATATATACCACATTTTCTTGATCCATTCATCTACTGAAGGGCATCTGGGTTGGTTCCATATCTTAGCTATGGTAAATAATGCTGCAATAGTTGTGCTGGTAGCTTTAGTGTGGTCTTGTTTGTAAACATTTGGGTAAATGCCCAAAAGTGGGATTGCTGGGTCATAGGGGAGCTCTATGTGAAGTCTTTTGAGGAACCTCCATACTGCTTTCCAAAGTGGTTGAACAAGTTTACATTCCCACCAACAATGAAGTAAGGTTCCCTATAACAATTTTAAAAATACAGTAACAATTTTAAAAATCCGGGTTGATTCTCTACTCCAGTTTTTGTAGGTGCCCTTAAGACTCAGGCCCACTAATGGAGGTTTTGAAGGTCAATTTATATGATAATTAATATAAAGCCATAATCTCCTAAGAAATGTTATAACATGTATTTCATTCTTAGTACTGGTTTCTCTTTGAGTCGCAATTCTGTATGTTGTTGGCAGAGCTAATGTTTTACTTTCTGGTTTTAGTATTTGTTAGGTGTTGAAATCCTTTGTAAAGTTTTTCAACAGATTTCTGCTGTATCTTGGCACCCTGCCCCTAACTAAAATGGTAATCAACCTTTGAAATTAATGTACTTGAGTATGAGTTTTATTTATTTAATTTGCTGCTGATGGTGAAATGTCGTTGTCCTTTAGCTCTTCAGCTCAAAACTAGTACTCTACCACTTGAGTCAAAGTACCTCTTCTAGCTGTTTCTGCTTAGGTGGTGCTGTGGAATCAAACCTAGGGTCTCGTGCATTCAAGATAATCTGTCTACCACTGATCCACCTTCTTAGCCCCCATAAGTGGTATTTTTGTGCAAGGGTCTATCAAACAAATCTATTGAGCAAATGTATTCATTTGCCACTAAACATAATCAAAATTTATGAATTATCTGATATTTTAATGAATAAAACTGTTATCATTGTTACTAGGAATTGTTTGTCTCCCCATGCTGCAAACATGGAGGAGGTATTTTAAACTAAAACTACAAAAGTAATTTTAAGGTCTTGGTGCTAACAAAACTGTCCAGGTGTTATTATACTAAGCAGAGAATTCAAAATGAGTTTTCTTCATAAATACAGAGATTAAAAGACATATAATCCTTATTTCAAAATGCAAATTAAAGGGAAAATCAGTCAGGAGGTAAAATTTATATTGAATGTTAATTTTTGAAGAGGAAAAGAAGATCTTAGATGGCAGACTAAAAACACTATCAGAGCCCTTTATGCTGAATTATAAAAAAAAGAAGCTTTAATTGAAAAATTGAGCTGGAATGTGCACATCAAGCAAAGGCAAGCAATCAGAGCATAGCACCAACAAAGAAACGCCATAATGTATATCTCAGAAAAAGGAAACAAGTACAGACCAGGGCTCAACATCCTTATCCTTGATTTCAATGATACACATATACCCCCCTACACACAGATGCACACTCACACACATACACACACACACACAAACACACAGGAGCACACAAGAATGTATGCAACAGCTCAACCTAATCACTTCCATTCAACATGAATCAAAGATCTTCCTGTAATATTTGAAACTTCAAAAGTTTCAAGTCTTGTAAGTAATTGATAACAGATGCATAAGCAAGTATTTTCTGAATAGACTCTGCTATAGAAATGAGAGTTCATGATGGTTATAACTACTTAAACATCTTTGAATCTCAAAAGAAACAAGAGACAATCTGAATTTTGGAACTATATTTCTACCAGCTATTCTTCAAAGGCTTAATAAGAGGTTACAAAATCCAAAATTGAATACCAAATTAATACAACTAATACTTGTGTAAGTGAAGTGAAAGACACTTCTCAGTGACCTATGCTGCCTCAATTTCTAAGCCTGCTGCACATTGTGGAACCTTTGATTCTGCTGGGCCAGGCCCACAGTTGTCTTCCCCAGAGCAGTAGCCTTGCTGGGGTTGGCACTGGGAGCTGTGTGGAGAGGAGGGGAGGCCTCAGGTGAGGCCGAGCTGGGGTTGGGGATTTGGGTAGTAGGGAGAGTACGGGAGGCCCTGGCAGAGGCTGGTGAAGGGAGGAAGGAGGCAGTAGGCCAATGGCTCAGGAAGCAGCAGCCCCAAATGCAGCTGGGTTCTGGGGAGTGTCTGTGAGGTGCAGAGTTTGGCCCCTGGGGCCTCGTGGCTAGGTGAAGAGAGGAAGGAGTCTCAAATCCCACCCAAACAGACAATGAGAAATGAGACAACCAGTGGTTGAAGAATTTCAAGAAAAAAAGCAGGGACTTGTAGGTAAACTCTGGGGGTGGGGAGGGCAGTAGTGTTGAGCCAGTGGTGGTCATGCCTCTCTGGAGGCCCTTGATGTGACTAGGCCTCACTCTTGCCTTGAAGCAGGTACCAGGAATTGCGGTCTCAGCCTCAGGTTACCCCACAGAGCTGGTTTGCCATGAGTGCTGGGGACCGGGCAGCTGCTGGGAGGTTATGTGGAGCATGGCAGAGGAAGAAAGGCTGGTGGGTACTGCTCCACCCTAGCCAGGCACAGGGCCACTGGGGAAGTTCTGGCTCTGGATCAGGACCAGGGACTGCCCCCCAGACAAGTGGCCTCTGGGGACTTGCATGGTGGCTGTTATGTGTGGGCTGGGAAATTCCTTAGCATGGTCAAGGTGTCTCCATGGATAGGCACATTTACTCCTGTGCCCCTCCTATCTTCTGGATTCCCACTTTCCTCCTGCCTAGTGCCATTTCCAACTATAGGAGTAAAGTTCTCCAGCCTCTAAGAGGCCATCCCGGAGATGCTTACAGGGCTTCCCACGTCTGGTTCACCATGCATGCAGGGCTCATAGGGTGCCATCCTCCAGGCAACGGGTACCACAATTTCAGTTTGGAAGAGGGAAAAACTTCATTGCCCCAGATACAGCTGCCCTTGGGGTTCTCTGTGTACACTAGTCTTGTGCTGAGATAATGATCCCCAAAGACCATCAAGGAGCCATTTCTGATGTGAGCACATGAGGGTCATTTATTGCAAGCTCGAGCCTGGACTCACAACTGTCAGCATCGCAGTGGGTCAGAGTTGGGACCTCCAAACCTTCAGTTAACAGGGTTTTTTATAGGGCATAGGGCTGAGGTAAGTTGGTTCATAGCTTGTCAGTTACATGATTGGTTGACATTTAATGAGATAATAGTGTAATGATCTTATTGGCTAACATGTGCAGGCTTAGCAGTAAGAAGCAAATTATGTTAACTATGGAATCTTAAGAAACATCTGTAGCTTTAGGTACCTTCCTGTCATCCTCTGATGGCTATTGCTAGAGGAGTTACGGGAAGAAGGTTATTGGGACATTTCATGGTTTTTCCAGGAACCTGAGTCCTAACATTCGGTAAAAGTTTTTGCAATAGGTACTTTCAGTAAATGCCTTCACAATGGATACTTTCAGTATAGACCTTCAAAATGGACAAAGTCCAGAATGGCTATACTTTGGCTAAGGTCTCTCACTAGGGGTGTGTGAGTGTGTGTGTGTGTGTGTGTGTGTGTGTTTGTGTGTGTGTTTGGTGTGAGAGAGTCAGACACAGCTGAGGTTTGGTGTAAAAAACTTCTTCCCTTCAGCCTTGAGTTTTGGTATCTAGTGGTTGTTCCCCCTCCCGAATTCTGAACTCTAAATTTGTTCTTCTATATACTTTTATCCTTAGATCTTCTTAATATTCAGATTCCTAATATCTGCTGTGAACTTCAGAATTTGCTTCATAAAGGGGGTGCCTTTCTTCTAACTTTTATGAAGCCCTTTGCTCTATTTAAATGCAGGATGTGCTGTGTTAGTGGTTTTAGTTAGTCCAGACTATGTGGCCCAGGCTGTGACTGTTAGTTCTGAGATTAGTTTAGGCTAATATGAAATACTATCATTTCAATCTATCTAGTGAAAAAAGTTCTGCATCTTTATTGAAACAATTTCCTGGCTGTAAAACCAACAAAAAAAAATTCCAGTGGTATAAATGTGCAATCTGTTGATTTTAGTTGATTGTGCACCACAGCAATGAAAAAATACTTCTTACTAAAGTGAATATTTAGAACGTGAAAAAACCAAATATTATAGAACTTAAAAACTGATAAAATACCAAAAGTAAAAGAAAGACACTGATCAGGAATGCAGTACAAATGTAAGTGTTTAATAAATAAATGAAATATTTGAGATTCTTATCCACATAGGAAATACAAAGGAAAATAAATAGGAAAGTCACTGAAATCCCATCCTACACACCAGAATAACTATCACCATTCGAATAAATAAACATCTGGAGAGGTTGAAATAAATCAGGAACCGTATTTGGTTTTGTGGTATTGTAAACTAGTGCAACCCATATGGAGATCATAATGGAAGTTTAGACAATACCAAAAAGACACATGTGTTGATGACTTTTACTGAAACCTTGATACATAAAGAAGGAATATAAATCAACATCAACATCCATGTGCATGGCAGCAAGAAAGAAAGCTGTGCAATCAACTTAGATGCACAAAAAAGAGGGAATAAAGAAATGTGCTATTCATAACTATAAACATGTTCTGGTATATAAGAGAAGTGAATTTCTCCAATATCACTGCTAAATATTTTTGGATATACACCTAATCCTAATTTCACAGGTTTTGTGGCTTCGTGTTTTTCTTTAAAAGGGACCTCCATATTGATTTTTAGAGGAGTTACAATAGGTTGAAGATATCCTATAATATGTGGATATTAGAAGAAATTTAAATATATCAATGAACACATAAAGGACCATCATATACAGTTTGTAATTTGATCCAATTTTAAGAAGGCAACAGTTGGGGGACAAGAAAATGTTAGAAGCTTAATAACAAAAACACAGACATGGAAAAAATTTAAAAAAATGTGCAACTGATTAGTGCTAATACTAACAAAATATTTTCCTCAAGTTTTAAAAATGAAACAATTAAAATAATACTTAATAACATCAAATAAGTATGCCATGGAAGAAAATGTACCATACACATATGTTCCCCATAATTTGTTTTAATTTATAACAAATGGACACAGGTCCCATGGTTTCCCTTATTTCCAATATCTAGTATATGTATGAGTCAAGCGGAAAAGGTCAGATATATGTGATGTTAGGAAAATGAACCCTTAGATATGTATTTTAATGTTTTTTTTCTTTCATGCATGTGTTTCTAACGCATTTATAAGATTATTTCTTTGTTGCTTTGTATGTCCCTCCCCCACAGTATAATCCCCGCTTTCACTATATTTGATGTCAGTATAACTTGTGGAGGAGATGGGGAAAAACAAGTCTTTTAAGGATTCAGGTGGACCTGTTGCAACAATGAGAAGTACAAGTTGTCATGTCAAAAACGAGCTTTACAACATAGGTGCGGGGGGGGGGGGGGAGAGGGTTGGGGGGGAGGGGAAGGATTGGGGGGAGGGGGGAGGCTGGGAAGGGAGGTGAAGGGTAAACAAAGGAGGAGGCTGCAATGCTTGGTAAGAAATGTATGCATTATCCTGCCCATGTAATTGTAACCCCTCTGAACAGTATGTTCACAAATAAAATAAAAAAAAATTAAAAAAAGAAAAAAAAAAGAAAATGTGATTACATGTCTGAAGATGATAACACATTCAAGTATCATTTATTGAATCCAGCAAAGAAAAGTAACAGAGAAGCAGAAAGTAAGAACAACCTGGGGCATGGATGAAGATACTCAGTAGAACTTTGTGAGGAAAAAATGTGCTCCATTTTGCTCATCAACGTTGAGCTAGGACAGCTACCTTTTGACAGAGCACTTGTAATGTAGTCAGAGCAGTGGAGTTACGAATTTAGGCAGTAATTTATTACTTTTATTTCCTAATCTTATGATGTGATTCCCAAATGATATGAGTGATCGTAGATTTTCTGAGCCCTTTTTCACCCAAATTTTCTAATTCCTTCCCCTGCCAGTAATTCTTCTGCTATTCTCATTTCTCCTTGTTTCTGAACTCAACTCCTGTGACCTTTTGGTTCATGAGAAAGAGCTAAAGAAATATGAGGATGGTCTGGAATCTGAGGAACATCCAGTCCAGCTTGGAGGATCTGGTAAAAAACCTCCACCTGTTACTCAGAATCAGATATTAATTGACCTCTTTGGAAATAGAGAAACTCAATCCCTCAGGCAGGATTCATCATTCCTTGACTTTCTCTGAAGAGATTTGGTACTATGGCACAATTCAGAGAATGAGCTTTCCCACCACTCACCACAGCTTTGTCAGGAGGAATAGGTTCAAAACTTAAAGTGACCTCAGTTCTCACAGGGCCAGTCAGAAACCAAGAGATCATATTTTCCTCCTCATCAGGCACCTTCTGGTAGGAACAGAGTCTGGGCAAAGTCTAAGATGGAGATAAAGTGAGACTGGGCCTAAGGAGTACACAAAAGAATGACCCTCTCTGACTAAAAGTGAGTTGTGCAGTGATACATGACAACTTCCTTTATATATGAAAATTCACTAGGTGTATTATCTCACTGCCATTGTGAGGGAGGTCAGTTTCCCCAAAGAAGTTGTTAAATGTTGTGTCTACCAGTTTGCTCTCTAGGCTATTGTCTCTCCCACCCATTCCCATGCCAAGAATGCATTGCTTCTTTCAGGCATTCAACTACTTGTCCTGAATCCTAAGCAGGAATATTGTAGGCTATACTTTGGCTAACCTCTTGCATTGGAGGTAGAAAAGGCCCAGGCTCTGCACATGCCAAGAGGTAGAAAAGGTGAGTATAAGCTCAGATTGGAACTGAACAACAATCATATTGAAAAAAAAATAAATGAAATTAATGGTTGAGTAATTTAGGGTGGATAGTCACTAAATTTAAGTAATTATTAGTAACACATATACAATCATGGATTAGGAAGAAAACAGTGAAGTAGGTTCAAGATAACATGGAAAAGACACATAATAGCCATAACAGGAGATGAGAGTGTGAAGGAACTGTTGGCATAGGTCCATTTACTATCTGAGGAGTGACCTTGGTTAGGAGGCTTTTAGAATAATATCTAAAAGAGACAGACTTGCTGGGCACTAGTGGCTCACACCTGTAATCCTAGGTACCCCGGAGAGTGAGATCTGAGTATTACGATTCAAAGCAAGCCCAGGCAGAAAAAGCCAGAAGTAGTCCTGTGGCTCAAGTGGTAGAGCACTAGCCTGGAGCTCAGGGACACTATCTAGCCCCTGAGTTCAAGCTTCATGATCATCAAAACAACAACAACAACACAATAATGATAAAAAGAAATAAAAGAAGGACTTAAAGATATGCGATGGAATGATGATCCTGTGTAACTGTCTAGGGAACATAAAAGGAGACAAAATTTGGAGCAAAATGATACCTATTCTTACTAATCAAGGATGCATAGCAAATGCCAAATTCCTCTTCTGAGAAACTTCCAAACCTGGGCTAGGAACATGGCTCATTGGTTGAGGGCTTGCCTTGCAGGCTTGACGCCCTGGGTTCAATTCCTCAGCCAGAAGTGGTGCTATGGCTAGAGTGGTAGAGCATTAGCCTTGAGGTGAAGAGGAGAGGGACAGGACCCAGACCCAGAGTTCAGGCCCCATGACCTGCCAAAAAAAAAAAAAACCCAAAAACAAAAAAAAGCTTCCAAACTTATTTTTTCTCATAAATGAGGAGAGGCTTTTTTTTTTTTTAAACAGGAATTCTTATCTAGTTCAAGGTCATCAGAACTTCAGTAGAGTTTTCCTGTTGAGATATAATGCACCAACTCTGCTGAACTTAATCATGACTAGGCAAGTATGGACACTAATGTGTTTATTATAAATTTCCTTATAAATATATAATTCTGTCAGATATTATATATAATATATAGTGTAAAATATATTATACATTATATAGTATAATAAATATATTCTAATATAACATATATTATATATTAACAAACTTCCTAATTTTAGAGTTAGGAACAAGCAACATATTGAAAGACAAATGCTTGAATCTCTGAGTAATTTCTCTACCACTGGACAATTCCAGGTTTCATTCTTATTACCCAAAGAGCAACATAAGCAAGCAGTGGCCATGGAGGTGGTTCTCTGGATTCTGGAAACTGTGATCTGCATATATATATATATATATATATATATATATATATACATATACATGTATATATGAAATATTGTTTTATACTAGTGAATGTGTAAAACTATAGCAACAGATAATTAAGTCAACATCTATGTGCACACACACTCAATCACTTTCAAGTATAAGAATTTCTTTTCGGGCTGGGAAGATGGCTCAGTGGTAAAGCGCTTGCCTTGCATGCATGAGGCCCTGGGTTCAATTCCTCAGCACCACATAAGCAAAAAGAAAAAAGCCAGAAGTGTTGCAGTGGCTCAAGTGGTAGAGCGCTAGCCTTGAGCAGAAAAGTCGAGGGACAGCACCCAGGCCCAGAGTTCAGGCCCGATGACCGGACCCCCCCACAAAAAAAATAATGTCTTTTCTATGTTCTGTATGCACCTACACAGAGAGTACATGAGTTGCCCTTGAATTGTCCTGGTAGTTATTTATCTTGCTACTGTAGCTTCACATCCTTTGTTCTCTTAGTAGCCAGATGTCATGTATTCAACAACAATACTTGTTACAGGCAAAAGTATCTACCCTGACACACATAGGAACTTGGATTTCAGAAATGCCACAAATAATTGGGAGGTACAGCAGTACTTATCAAAATTAAATAGATTACATATTTATTAGAAAGTTTGTCAGAAAAATAAACTTCAGTGCAGGATGAAACACTTGAAGAAAATTACAGTTGAAATTACATATAGCTAGGTGCTGGTAGCTTATGCCTGTAATCTTGGCTAATCTGGAGGCTGATATCTGAGAATCAGTTCAAAGCCATCTTGGGCAGAAAACTTGCCATGAGATACTTATCTCCAGTTACTCAATCAAGACTAAAATTGATACTGTGGCTCAATGTTGTAGAGAGATAACCTTGAGCCAAAGACCTCAGGAACAGTGCCCAGGACCCAAGTTCAAACTCTGCAATAGACAATAAATAAAAATAAAAAATAAATTACATATAATTTATTATCAACTCTGTACAAGGAAAATAGGATATGACACATGGCAACATATGACTTCAAGTTCCAAAGCATTTCCCCACTCTTGAGAACTAGGAGTAATCCACATTGAAAAAAATAAAAACATGAATGATTTATACCAAATTTCAAAACATACTATATGTTATACAAAGGAAATACAATAAACATGCATTTCACAATTTAGTAACATCATATAGTATAAAGAATCTGATTAACTGATTCATAAAAATCAATACAATGGAGATAAAACATCCAATATATCAGGGGTTAAATTAGCAGAATACTTTCCATCTATGATGGCTGTTCTGTAAATTATCCAGCCCTATCCATCCCACAATTGCAGAAGGCTCCTCCTGAGAATGGCCAGAAACCTGTCTACTATGAGTGCTCAATGTAGACCTGGTCCCATTCTCTATTGTTTGGGCAAGTGATTGAATATCTGAAAACTTGCCAAAGGCACAATTTGGGAATGGCTTCCAGTAATGACATTTTAGTTCTCAGAAAAAAAGGGAAATTGAAGACAGTGGGAAAATGTACCAGATCCTGGAAAGGTTTCTATCATTGTGCTAAAACTGTACCCTTCTACTGACACTTGAACAAACTGCAGCAATTGTCACTCCAGCCACATGTCCAAAAAATAGCTTTCCAAATATTGACCTGTTTTCACATTGGCAAATCAAGACACTCTATTGTGGTCCTGTTTTATTTAACCTATCTGCTATAGGTTGCCCAAGAGATAGTTGACCTTACCAATTTCTTAAATTTTAGGTCATCACATAAACACTTCATAGTCCTTAAACATTAAAAATACCTATCCATATAAGTCTGCATTACATACTTATTACTGTTTTTCTTCATTTGCCATGTTATACATATTTGTGTATCCCATGGCTTAGTTCTGTAATCTTCCTTCTCATGAGTGTTACCACTGAGTACATGTAATTATTCTTTTTTTTCTCCAGCTCTGTTCTTTCTTTAATTCAATTCCTTAATAGCATCATGTCTACTGACAACTCCTAGCTATTGATTTTAACAAATTCAAAATAGTCCAAAGTGAGCTTTGATTGTATCCCTCATTACTATTTGATTAATTGATAACTCTTCCAGTTGCCTTGTCAAAATATCTTGTAGTCATTTCAGACTTACCTACTATTTCACACCTCATATGTAATGTATGAGCAGGTTTTGACAAATTAACTCACATAATATTTTAGGAACCATAAATATATAGTATATGAATATTAATACTATGACTTAAATTCGTGGCCTTGGTTGTTTTTTTTTTACTTTTCTTTTGTGCTCAGGTTGTCAGTCTTCCATTTGAGCCACAGCTCCACTTTTAGCTTTTTGGTTCTTAGTTGAAGATAAATGTCATGGTCCATTTACCTGGTCTAGCTTGAAACTACGACCTTCTGTTTTCAGCCTTATAAATAGCTAGATTTAAAGGTGTACACCAATAAAACCACCCCTATTATATTTGAATTAAAAATAAGTTCAAAGAACGAATATTTGTAGTATTTTCAAATCAATATGTTTTCATTTACACATTGTCTTAAGAGGTTTTTGTTATTACAGCTCACTTATCAAGAAAGGAAAGGAGAAATTCATAACCAAAGAACCTTTGTATGTACCAATGCTCAAGCCTGCTAGCCACAATTTCTTTGCTGGGAAATAACAAAGGATGATATCGTCTACAGGCAAAGCAAGAGAAAAAGCTCTTCACTGAAGTTGCTGAAAGGCTGATAAGGATGAGGACAAGCAACTTTATCCAGAAAGTATCACAAAGTGTTTGCTGTGGATAATTGTAGCCAATCTTAGAGGATGTTCATAATGATGAGGAGAATATTTGATTACAGAGGTGTGCTTTCTTGAAGATATCTATTTATAACATAGTTTGTGTACTGTTAAAAATGAGACAATTACGATAGGGATATTGTCATTCCTTGTATCCTTCACAGTATAATATTAAAACCAGTTTTATACATATAGTATTTATAGTAATTATAGACTATCACTAATTATGCATATATAATAAATATATCATTTATATGTTATGTAATATAGTATATTACATATATTATGCACACATAATTTAATTTTTCTACTTGTCTGTCCAGGAATTAAACTAGCAATATCTTTGAAAATGGATAATAAAGTAGGGTCCTTACAATTTCGATTGCAACCTAGAGTTTTACTCAATTAGTAGTTATTTATTCTGAATTGGTTTAGAAATGGAATATCAGAATATAATTGAGCATTCAAAAATAATTATGTAAGAATATGCCAAGGATGGGTTAAAAATCTATAACCTGACTCATGTATGTAATTCCTGCTACTTAGGGGCTGAGATCTGAAGATAGCTATATGAAGCCAGTCTGAGTGAAATGGCTCAGGGACAAAACCCAGTCTCAGTAATGGCACAAAAATAAATTATGTGACAAAAACATACATATATGTTTATTTACATAAAGTTGTCATTCCTTGTATCCTTCACAGTATAATACTAAAATGTTTTATACATATATTATTTATAGTAGTCGTAGAATATTAGTAATGATACATATATATGTATATATATGATATATAAATATATAATTTCTATGTTATGTAATAAGATACATTACATATATTATGCGCACCTAATTTATACTGATAACACTAATATCCATTAAATTGATATTTGTTTTAGAATAGGGAATAGATTTTTTTTGGTACAACAAGGAAGTAAGTAGTCACAAAAATGATTCCTTTTGGATTGTATATCCATAACAATCTATTCCCTGTGTATTGAGGGTACTGATTGATAAAAGCCTGTGTTCATCAGCACAGGTGTTTTTGATACCAGGAATAATAAACAGTGGAAGCTGAATGATGTTCATTCAGGTATTTCTTTAGAAATTAAACTGATCTTCCTTTGATATAAAGATCACTTATGCTGTCATTATCCACACCCTTTTCATTTAAAAATATTTATATTCTGTATCAATGTTATTGATCTCATAACCATAATTAGTAAGATAATGTGGATTCATCTGCTCCATAGCTCTTGAAAAGTAATGAATGTGACACAGAATATCCTCAGATGTGGATGGTGGAATTCTGGATTTGAATTATGGGTCTCAACTGATCAGTCTTAGCAACTTGGAAATTTGTTTGGGCTTCTTTCTTACTTTTGTTTTTAATAAAAATCTTAATTCATTTCCTAACTTGAAGAACACTCATGAGCACTTAAATTACCCTAATGCAGGTTCAGTGCTTGGAATGGTGTCTGCACATTGTGTAGTAGGTCCCCAAGAAGTCAGCTTCCATCAACATGGTCACAGCATCCTTCCTGAAGGACTTAAGAAATATATACCCAATTGATGTTAATATCTTTGAAAATTTGTCTTTACTAAAAAAAGTCTTGTCCTCATATGAAACAATGAAAGCAATGTTGGGGCTGTCCTGTGGCTTTTAATATGAAGGAGTTTTGCCTAAATTTCATTCTTACTCTATTAGTGGTAGCAGTGGCATTCTTTAGTGCTACCCTTCATATTTCTAGTTCTGTGTTCCAGTTGGAATACCACTGTAACTTCGTTTATAATCTTTGTTATAAGAATAAATAAACTACAACTGCTGAAGTTTTCAATAGTCAATGCATTACATTTTATGTGCTTAATATTTTCCTGAAATTATTACCTTTGGATTATATATCCCTAACAAACTATTTTTTATGATTTCTTATATGATTTATATAGATTTCTTATGTAATTCTTATATGACATCTTAGAGATCCATAAATAAAACATCTCAGAACAGGAAAAGAGTAGGTAAGAAGTCATAAACAATACTATTATGGTACTCTTAATGGCTAAGTGTAAAGAATATGTGACAAAACTGTTGGAAGATTCATTTGTTGTTTTTTTGTTTGCTATTCTCTCCCCTTTCTTTGTAGAAAAGGTTCTCACTATAAAGTGCCAACTGATCTGAACCTTTCAAGGCTTGTCTCAGTGACATAAGTGATGGGATTAGGGACATGTGCTCCCATGGCTGGCTTTTAGGAAGTTCACAATATCGCAATACCTATACACATAATGAAACTTTTGTGAGTAATGTGTATTCACTTCCCCAATAGCCACAATGTCAAAACATCAAATTACTAACAACTGGCATCACTAACACCTCCATAAATCAAATGCAAACTAAAAGCTCTACTTCCAAAACCAACATCTAAGGCACTGTTGGAAATACAAGAAGATACATAATACATCTAAAGGAGTGAGTTCTTTAACACTGGCAATGAGCAGTGATAGCTGAATTTTTAACCAGGCTTGAAAAGTTCGGGTGTCCAGTAACTATGTGATTAGAGTTGCAGAGTTGACCTTGGTATCAAGATTGGAGGTAACATTCTAAGGCAGCTAAGTTGCTGCAATATTGTAGCTCGATACAGTGTGACCCTTCCTGATAATGGTAAACAGAGAGTAGAAGCTAAGTCAGTAAAATGTATAGGAAGGATTCTCCACTGAGAGTAATTTCAGGGGGTGATCATTACTCTTGCGTTGAAAATGAATAGCCCATCATTCTGCTTTAAGCTCTAGCATATTTATGATTTGAGGACAATTATAACAAACCACTGTGCCATGAGTGCTGAGCAGTGTAGGTGTATATTACTATATGTAAAAATCCTTACAGGTATGGAATGGCCTGACCCTGACACTTCATTCTGTGTTGTTGAGTTTCATGGAGAAATGTTCATAATTAGGCAATTCACACTCACCTAAGTCTGAATCAGGCAACTGAGATAAGACATTAGGGTCATCACTCCAGTGACATGGTCTGTGACCTGTGAAATAAAAAACATTATTTAACAATGCATATGTGTTTCTGAAAATGCATGCAATACCAAATACCAAATATACAAAAGGGACAATTATCCATCTCATATTATCAGAAGTAAAGATATTCCTGAATTGTACTTACTTGCTAGAGGATCACACGGTCACTGCTAACGTTTGGTATTTTTGCTCAATCTTCCTCAATCTTTTTTGAGGACGTGTTTTTCCATAGTTTGTTTTGAGGTGTTCAGAAAATCAGTACTGTCACTAACCGCAACCATGGGACAGGAAAGATGATGGGATACCTGGCCAAAAAACTGAGAAATCACTGGAAATGATAGGAAAGAAGACACCAGAGGACCCAAAGACTCATTGCCAGCTTCTGGATCACCAAATCCTGCTTAACATGTTTATATTCCTTCTACTACAAGGCGGGTGGTGGTCAGTGGCTATAGGTATGTCCACAAACTAAGGCATTAACCTAGCTTTGGGTACAACTATTAACATGAGGTATTGTTTGTATACATAGTGATAATTGAATCCCTTATTGTTAGGGAGCAGAAGGGAGTAATAGTCATTACATCCATAACACAGACATCCATCTTGTCTCCAAAGTCTTAATCTTTTAGTGTCCAACAGCTTGAATTTATATACTTTTGAGGTAATAACTCATACCCCTGTCTTCCCTTGACTGACCTTTCCAGAGCAGAGCTCTCAGTCTTTTGATTGCTGTTTGAGATGGCTTCACAATCTATCCCTTTCCAGGTTTAACAGTTTGACCCTAGAATCCCTCACAAGTACTGTGACAGATGTCTTATTTTGAAAACTATATTTTTTCTAGGATAGGTTCAATTTTTAAATTTTATTTATTTCAAAAATACTGTACAGAGTGTTTACAGTTACATGAATAAGATACATTCCTTGTTGAATATTTTTATCCACTCCATTGTTGTTCTCATTTCCCTTCCCACTCTCCACACAACCTCCCCACCCCATAGTTGTAAAGTTCATTTCTGAAAGTGTCTTGTGAATATCATTGTTGCAATGGGTCACTCTTTGCACTTCTTTCATCACTATATTTTTTCCCTTTCCATCTCCAAATCAGATAAATGTATATACAAGATGGAAGGTACCAAAATCAAGACAGAGTTTGCTAGGGATAAACCAATAGAAAAGACAAATGAAATAAAATAATATCTAGATACTCTACCGACATCAAGGTTGATATCTGAAAAAAAAAATTTGCTGTTTCCATGTCATGGAGTTCATTTCAATTAGCATTTTGTAAGGTCAAATATATATAACTCTGGAGCCAGCAATCCCACTCTTGGGCTTGTAGAAATGATCTCAATAAAACACACTAAATCTACAACTATATTTTTTGCAGCATTATTACTATAACTAAGATATGGAACCAATCAAGATGCCCCTCAATGGATGAATGGATCAAGAAAATGTTGTAATTTTATGCTTCTATCAGAAAGAATGATAGAATGATAGCCCCTTTCTTAAGAAAAGGGAAAGACTTGGAAAACAATCATATTATGTGAAGGAAGCCTTACTCAAAGAAAAATAGGTTCCAAGGTTTGCCTCATTTTTATTAATTAATATATGCTTAGGATAGTCCTGACAGACAGGTTTACTTTTTAAACTCTTAATATTCCCTTTTTTTCTCTCGCTCTTCCTATTTCATGCCAATTGTGTGTGTGTGTGTGTGTGTGTGTGTGTGTGTGTGTGTGTGTGTGTGTGTGTGTGTGTGTGTGTACGCGCACAGTAATGAAACTTGATTCGGAGCCTCAAATTCTTGCTTGGTTTCTTCATTCATGACTGACTGAGTCTGTACTATTTCAACCAAGGTTTCACTCTGTCTTTGATTTAACAATTGAACATAAATATCTCATGGATTGCTACCCCAGCCATCTGTGAACCATGATCTTCCAATCTCAGCCTCGTGACTATATAAGAATAGGGATGAGGCACTGGTATCCAGCTTTATTGCCAAGTGTTTTTTTGCTTAGATTTGTTTTTGTTTTTTTGTTGTTTTGTGCATTCAAAATCTGTAAGGAAAACAAATCGCTTATAACCAAGAATATTCACATAAAATGTGTGTTGTTTAAATATTACTTTATTAATGTTATCCTTTTACATCCACATTATGTGATTTGATTTTTTTTGAACTCTATCGTTGCAAATGGTCAAATCACATATATAATTTGAATCTTCTTTCCTTGGTTTTAGAGTGTGTTTCAAAACAGAATTTACCAAGGTTTAACTCTGCACTACAGAAGCATCACCTTTATGATTATTCAATGCCCTGTAAATCATAAGTTCATCACTTCTTGTGGCACCATATGAGCCTATAATACCTCCACATAGTTTAGACCTCAATGCCGTGCACTCTTCTGCCAAATATGCAAGGACATCCTTTGTAATTCTCCTTGGATTTTCACTGTTCTTCTCTCCACTCTCCCATGCTAAGTCCTGTGATGATCATGTTGATATTCTCCCCTGTTACATTCATCATTGCATCTTGGGAACTACTGTTATGCACTACTGTACTTCTATCCATTCTCTTTGTGCTTCATCTTGTACCCCTCTCACCGCAGAGGGTCAGAGATTGAGGATATTTTCTTCACTCTTTAGCTCAGACATCTATCTTTACTTTCTAGCAATACATTCATTGAATTCTTTCTGTAAAGTCTAATGCCTTGAAAATGATTACTGCATTTTCATGGCTTTGTTATTTGGCATTGGGGAAGTACATAGATCAGTAACTGTAACTTAGGTAAAAGAAGACTGCAATCATGCCTCCGTAGATGTTGTTCATTGGGTAATGTTTACTTCAAGGTCTTCCTGCCTGCTTCCAATTCATTGTTTATTTATTTATTTTTTTTAATTTAATTTAATTTTATTTGTGAACATACTGTACAGAGGAGTTATTCTTCTGGAAAGTATTTATGGGCCTAGTATAGATCAATTCCTACTTTAATTAGTCATTAATTTTATTCCAACATCATTTTGCAGATCCTTCTGAGTTTCTTCAGGGTCTGTATAGTAATGCTTCACATTCTTAGATATGTTTTTAACATCGATGCATCCGATGATAAAAACACATTGCTTAAGTCACCATTTTGATGATTGAAAAGAAACCATGCTGCAATCTCACTATATCACAATTTTCTGGTTTTAAATTCTTTTAGATTAGAATTGATGCTGCAGAACGAACATTCTGTATACAATTTTATATTTTCCTAATTATTTTTAGTATACTTTCCAATATTGTATAAAGTTAAAACATTACTACTTACTTAGTTTTAGGATTTCTAAAATGGTTAGAGTAAAAGTTCTATTCATTCACAATTTTAAGACAACATTGTCCATTATGACCAAGTGAGATATGTTCTTAGCTTCATGTGTCTTAGTCTACTGTGTGCCTCTGAGCCTGATGTGACCTATGGTTTTATTTTCAATCAACTGGGATAAAGAAAAATTTCCCTAGGAAGGATTTAACACTTGGTTACTTTCTCCAGTATCTCTCACACACATAAAAGTAATATAATTCTACACTGACAGAAAATGGTGTTCTTATATTTTATTTATTAGTAGTAACTTTTTGTTTTTTGTAGCCCCACTCTTCACTATGTCTTGCCCATTTGCTATCCCTCCTTCCCATAAAACTTGACTAGATCAACTGGAAACCCACTTCTAGTCAGCATCCTCCTTAAAAAGCTCAACCTTAAATAACCTATCCCCTGGTAGCAATGCTAAAAACTTTAAAAGTCCTGACTGCAACCAGACTCCTTCCTGAAAGCCCTCCTCTGCTTTAGGGAAATCCCTCTTCCACTCTACCCCTTCCTGGAATCCCTGCTCTGCACCACCAGAAACCAGGCCACATCCATATCTCCTTCTATGTCCCACCTTGCTGCAATAGAACCCCGCCTACACCAGGCTCCTCTCTCAAATCCTCACCTCGTCCACCAGATGAGATCCGCCCCTAACTACTCTCGTCCCTCATAGTCGCATTGCTCCCATATCCTAGTACCTCCAAATTCCTCCCTTCCCTTTCATACCCCATCCCCAACCAGCCTTCTCACTCCAGCCCCCCTGGTTTCATCAGAATCTCTGCCCATAACTAGCCTACTTGTAAGAGGCCTAATCTCTCAGACACAGCCCTGAAACTACCTCTTCCCACAAAGCCCATCATGCTATACCAAAAACCCTTCATCTCCCTATAACTGCCCTTGAAGCCCTGCTTTGCTTGGCCAGAAGCTTCTCACACAGCCCATTTCCTGCCTGGAAAGGCAGCACTGCTCCACCACAAGCCTCTCTATCTCCCACATCTACTCTCTCAATGCCCTGACTTGCTCTCCAGATAACCCCCCCCCCCTTGGCTCCTCCCTCAGTTCCACATCCTACTCCACCAGATACCCTGCCCACAATTATCCTACACCATTGTAGTTCTTACATTCCTTCTCAAAGCCCCTCCTCCAACTAGCCCCATGGCTCCAAACCCTGCCCTGCTTCTGAAAAACTCCACTAGAAAACCCCCACCACACTATGCCATTTCTGGACACCCACATTGCTCCACTGGAAACCACTGTTCCAGTTGACCTCCTTCTGGAAGCCTAGAAAACCTCCCCCACACTCTCCCATCTCTCGACACCGTCATTGCTTCACTGGAAACCACTGCACCAGTTGGCCTCCCTCTGGAAGCCTCACTAGACTCAACTTTAAATCCCAGTCCCTTCATAGTCCCTTTGGAAGGTTGTTTTGCCCTGCTGGAAATCCTGTCCATAGTCCATGTCCTGCCTTACAACACTGAAATACCCATCCAACCTCACTCCTCTTTTCGAAGTGGTAACTGGCAACAACAGAAACCCCATCCTAACTATTCTAGTGCACTGGATCTTATCACTGCTCTCACAAAGCCCTGGTCCTGAAAAACGTCTCCATACATTGTGACTACATCCTGCTCTGCTGGAAACCCCACCTCCACCCTAACACACTTCCCAAAGTCCTGCCATTCTCCATGAGAAACCCTGCCCCTTACTAGCCTATGTCTTCCTAGTACCACCCTGCCCTCTCAAAGCCACACCCTGAAAAGCCACTCCCTCATAGCTCTGCATTCCTACTCCAGAATCCCCACCTTCTGTCAACCTCTTCCCTCCATTCCCTGCCCTGCCTTATGGAAAACCTCACCCTACATGTCCCACAAGGGCTCACAGTGTTCCACCAGATCCCCTCCTCTAAGTAACCTCCTCCTTTGTAGCCTTGTTCTTCCTTCTCAAAGCCCTGTCCCAAACAGCCTCCTCCCCAGTGACCCCACCTTCTTCCAATGAAAACCTGTCCACCTGCCAGCCTCCATCCTAAATCCCACCTACTGCACAAGAGACCCCTCCTCTAACAAGTCTAGTCCTTGCTGTTCCCTCCCTGATGTCTCAAAGCCCTACACAGACTGGCCTTTGCCCTCAAATCCCTGTCCTGTTCCACCATACAGGCTGTGCCAATACCAACTCCTCCCTTAAACCAGACAGAGCTCCACCAGAAACCCTATACCACCTCATCTATGAAGGTTTCATCTAGTAACTTTTATTACAAATGTGATTTTGAACATATCTGGGGAAATAGAAGTTCCAGCCTCCAGCTGGGCTCAGTCATAGAGAAGGATTTGTGCCTTTTTTTGACTTTTCAGCTAGTCCTGACATTGTAAAGTGCTCTTGTCTAAAACTGGATAAAAATCAGGCCAGTTTAATTTCAGGTGACTTCCCCACCCCACCCCCAGCCTTCCTCCAACAGAAGGGATGCAAAAGACCAATTTTTGAAATGCCTTACTAAATAAGCAAGCCCTGGGAAAATGAAGCTCAACAAAGTTACTTAGATTAAAATAAATACTGTCTCAAAATTTTCTTTCAAAACTTTAAAATGTACATATAACTGATTTTGATTTTTGCATGCTTAAAAATCTGAGTGTGTTTTGTATGTGCTTGTGAACATGTTCATGATAGAAATTGTCAGCATGCTGTAACAATTGGCTGAGTTTAAGTTTAAAGTTCCAAAGGTTATGAGATTTGATCATTACTAAAAATTTTTTTAAAGCATTTTCACATTGTTTGAAATAGCTTTTTAAGGATTCTTTAACTTAAAAATTAGAAAATCTGGTATTTTAGAATGCATAAAGCTGTTTACACTGTAATCAAGATATCTGGCTTAATAAAAAGGAGAAATTTAGAAGCCAACAGAAGACCTATCGTTAGGAGTGAAGGATGAACAGGCAGAAGTGCAGTTCAGCTGGTCATGCATGGTGGAACAGGCCCTGGGAAGAGTCCACGCATCGTGAATTAGGGCAAGAGGGCACAAACGCAGTTCAACCAAATCTAAAGAGTCGGATTGGGTGTGGGCCCATTCCACAGGAAGGGCCAAGTAGCCCATATTTATTCTGCCCCTTTTCCCTACAGATAGACACTGGAAACATGATGGTATAAATGAGTGATGTGAAGATCTGATTAACATTGCTAATACTGCCCCTTGGATGTGTTAAAATTAAAATTAAGAAGGCCTTAAAAAGAGGATCAAAAAGTTTATTTGTATAATGTGGTTTGCTCTCTGATATTCTGCCATTGGATATGTTATTTTTAAGGCATAAAGGTGTTAAGTCTAGCTTCTTGGTACAGTGATGCTGATTCTAATTTTTGCATTGAGAAAAAAATGTTATTTGAGCTTAAAAGTTTTCATGTGTATCTGTTTAAAAACAAGCAGCCAAAAGGAAATGAGTGACACCTAGCCTCAAGAGTTTAAGGGGTTTTTCAAAATACAACTAAAAACTAAAGTATAGAATATTAAAACAGAGATGAATAGGAGGCTTACAAATTAGGAATGGATTTCTGTATATAAAGTTTAAAAGTAAAATTGTTCTAAACATTTGCCTCAAAGTACAAAAAGGAAAAATTAGAATTACCAAAGTTATTGCTTAATTCCTATTTCAGTTTGGTTTCATAGGTTGTTGTTGTTTTTTTTTTTTTCCATAACAGTTCCCAGCAGATCCACAAAAAGGAGTGAGGATTCTTGTAAGTTTGTCAGATGTAACTTTGGCTCTTAATAAGTTTCAGGTGAGAATATGCTTAAAAGCTATGTTGACTGTCTTTTTGCTTTTAATTGGAGTAAAATGGCCTTTTATGAGACTCATTGATCTGAAAACTGGTTCGAATCCAGCCTGGGCAGATGAAGGTCTTTGTGAGAATGTCACCTCTACTCAGCCAGCAGAAGGCAGAAAGAGCAAGCAGACCTGCTTTAGGATTCAATGTGGCAGAGTGCTAACCTTGAGCTGTAGAGCTGAGGGACAGCACTCAGGCCCCAATTTCAAGTCCAGCAACCATCTAAGGGAATTGCCAATGAGGCATTGTTTCCAGTGTGGAGAAGACACTCCTTGGACGAAAGTAATGGAGAAGCATCCAGAGACCGTAAGCCACTGCTTAGAAGGCAGAAATAATGTCAGATCCTTGAGTCATTTGTGCATGGCCCTTCAAAAATTGGTCAGAGCCAGAAGGTCATGGGAAGATAGTTTGTAAGCATGTCTATAACTGAAAGGGACAGGAACTTGTCAGTCATCTGTGATATTAGTAAAAAGCTAAGGTTGCAAAATGTGGAGGATAGTTTAAATCCCAACCCCTGTATGTGCCAAAAGCTCTAATTGGCAGTAACTTTTGAGCTGACACCACCTACATGAAATTCATCTCCTCAGGAAAAGTTTGTAAACCTGAGAGTGTGTTTCTATTGATATCTGTCTGAAGGCCTGCATAGGTATCTCAGACATTGTTAGGATTACTAGAGATCACCTTCCAAAGCCATTCATAAAGATCCTTTTGCAAACCAGAAGACTAAAGAAGCTCAACTGCTGTAGCCAGAAAAATGGTCTGTGCATTTGTCAAAAGTTAAAATATTGTTCTTAACCTCTTTGTAAAATAGGCTAAGTTTATAGGTTCCTGGCTAGGTAGGATCAACACTCCTGAGTCAGCTTCAAGAAGTGACAGAAGATGAATCTTTGCCCATCATCCCTTATTAAGAACAAGGGAAAATATTCACTTTTTAAAAAATGTGGCAAAATAGACAGAAGGAAAAGGCATGGGAAATAATAGTACAGGCCTGAGTCCTCTATATCTGCTTAGAAAATCCTAGCTTTATTAAAAGTTCTATTTGTTTAAAAAGTTGTCATCTTGGTAAATTGTCCTGGGCTATTGTGTAAATTGTCTTAAAAACTAGTGGAGTCACAGCCTGCCAAACGTATGCAATGTATCCTTACCAGTCTATGTAGGAATTTGCAGTCCAGCACGAGATGTGACAGCCCCTTGGAGCCACTGAGAGACCCTGCTGCTGCTGCTGCACATCCTAATGGGTAAAGTTCAACAACAGCCTGACAGTTACCTGGAGGAAATCTACATCATCATTCAGATCACCTCCGCCGTGGTAAAGGTAGACTGCACTCCCGACTGATTCCATCACCTGAAAATGCTTCCCGGTTGAAAGCTGCTACAACTAAGATCCTGTGGGACATTCTCTTGGTAATATGCAGTAATTCTCTATACTCCCACAGTAGATATTGGGAACGAGGATATCACTGGCTTGCCTTAGCCTTTGGAGTCTAAAAGCCACACAAATACATTAGTTTTTATTCATCCTAACTTCAATTCAACTCATCTTTCTAAAAATAGTTTTTAGTTTCACTCATTATCTTGTCTTTATTGTAAACCTAATCCTAACCCTCACCGTAATCATACTCTAATCTTAATATTATTAGCAGTTTTCTATTTCACATTCATCCTAATTCTAACTCTACTTGTTATTCGAAGATTTACTTTGTTTGACCCTAAATTTTCCGTTTCCCTAATGCTTACACTAAGCCTAGCTGGAACTAAAACCTAACTTTCACCCTAATGATAATCCAATTCTAATGTTTAAGAAAAATACTCTAGCTTTTAATCATTCTAATGAATACTCCAGTTTTCACTCTGGAAATGAGTTTCAGTTTGCCCTAATTTTCACAAATTTTCAGACTCTACCTCGAAAATTATCTTGTTCCCTAACAGGAGCCATTATATTACTTGTCCTCACATTCTCTTACCAGGAAAAATACTGTAGTTTCCATTGATTCTGCCTTTTTCTGAACCACTGTATCTGAAAACAGTTTCAGATTTACTTACCATCTAGTCCATTACTTAACGCTAACTCTCAACCTAAACCTGCCTGGAAAACTCTCATTAATCACTACAAGAATGATCACTGAGAAATAAATATAATGATAATGTTCTAGTTACTATTCAGCCTCATATATTTGCTTCTACTTGTTAGTGAACACAATTTTATACTAAAAGCTTTATTATTTGTAACAGTAAATAAAATCAGAAAAAATACTGACCCTAATCTTAATCCAAATTATATGACAATACTAACACTAATACAAGTACACTAGTTTTCACTCATCCTTCCAAACATAGGTTTAAATTTTTCCAATATCTTAGTCATTTTCTAACCCTAAACGTAATGTTTCTTGACTGGAACATTGAGAATAACCATCAGCCTAATTGTGAGTAGATTCTAATATTAATAGCAATACTCTAGTTTACATTCATTCTAATTCTTACCAGGCTTATATTAAAATTTACCTTCAATTAGACCCTCATTTTTTTTCTCCTTCACTCTAAGCCTAACCATGGCTGGAATCCTAACTAACCATTACCTTGACACTAATCCTATCCCAATTCTAAAATTTATGAAAAATGCTCATTTTGTGCAATCCTAACTGAAATTCCATTGGTAATTCTTGAAACAAATTGTAGGTTTTCTGTAAACCCTACAGATTTTTCACTCTTAACTCTGAATGTATTTTGTCCCATAACAGGCATCATTATACCCATTGATCTCAAATCTTGATTTTATGAAATACATTGTACTTCTATTATCCCTGCTTTTCCTGTATTCCTACAACCTAAAAAAAGGTTCAGCTTTACTTAATATTTAACATTTCTTTTTTTTTTTCCTTTTTGTCGGTCGTGGGGCTTGCACTCTGGGCCAGGGCATAATCCCTGAGTTCTTTAGCCCAAGGTGTGCGTTTAACCAATTGAGCCACAGCACCGCTTTTATGTTTTATAGTGGTTAATTTGAGATAAAAGTCTCATGGACTTTCCTGCCTGGGCTACCTTTGAACTGCGATCCTCAGAAAATAGCTTCCTGAGTAGCTAGGATAATAGGCTCGAGCCACTAGTTTAACCCATTTCTTTACTCTATCCTCAACTCCGGTTAACCAGAAACCTAATCCAAATCACATTCTGATTTAACACCAAATGGTTAATGTAAGGAAAATTGTCTAGATTCTATTCAATCACACATTTTTTTGGCTTCTAATTCTAATTGGAAAACTAAAATTCACCTTAAAGCTTATCCTTCCCTAACCCTAACCGGAACAAAAAAGTATCTCACACTTTAAACCAAATTATATCTGAATGTTTAAAGTAACACAGACTGGTTTTCATTCATTCTTCTTAAAATATGTGGCAGTTTTACACAATGTCTTACAGGTTTTTCTCATCCTGTCCCCGTTCTAACTGGCACACCTTTCCTAATCCTAAGCCTACGTATAACCGAATCATCATGTTAGTAGCAAGCCACTTTTTTCATATTTATCCTAACTCTTGCTCAGCGTGTAGGTCTAACTTTTACTTGCATTTTGAACATAAATTTTTAACTGTTTTTCTATGTCCTGTCAGGTTTTATTTTTCATTATTTTTAAAATTTTTATTTTGTTCAAAAGATGCTTTAAAGAGGGATTAGTTACATATATAAAGTAAGGAATACATTTCTTGTTGAGCATTGTTACCCCTTTCTTTCTTGTTCTCTCACTATCCCATCCCTCCCCACTTCTCATACCTTTCCCTTCCCATGGTATAAACTTCATTTTCAACATAGTGTCTTGTGAGTATCATTGTTGCAATGGGTCATCCTGTGATGAACCTAAATTTTCTATTTCTCTAATCCTAATTCTAATTCTGTCAGAGATCCTAACCCTAAAAATAATAATAATGATAGCTCAATTCAAAAGTTAACAAAAGATATTCAGGTTTTTATTTATTCTATTAATTCACTGTGTATCTTGAATTAACTTGCAGTTTAGCTTAAATCTTCCAAATTAGTTTATATGTGCATATATAAAGATATAATTTTATGTGAAAAACAGAAGATCTTTGGAGGAAGGAGTAATGAGAAAGAAATAGAGGGAGTATAATCAAATACCGTTAAAGATTTTATGGAATTGTCACTTCTGACAATTAATATCTATTAACAAAATAACTAAAAATTAATAAAGAACACACTGCCTTCTAGTGTTCTTTAACACTAGATCTATCTTCTGAAAAAAAAAACTCGTGTTAGATAAACTTTGTCCATGCATAATTTATATTGTTTGCCAATTATTTAACTTAATGAATAAAAATTTATCAAATAAGGTTCCATGACAAAAAATATAAAACAGTTACTTAGCAATTGTTTGAGAAAAAGTTATTGTCATGAGTTTTAAGAAACGGAATTGCTATTTCCCTACAAAGCAATGACTTAGGTTTACTAATCTAGTATTTGTAGTAAGTTTAGAGAACATAATTGGCATGAAAAACAACTAACTGTACATCTTGTTTCTTGAATGAGTGATATTTTAAACATTGTCTTTTATTCAAATAAATACTTAGGTTTACATTTCAAAGTAAGTTCAATTTTATCTCCTTTCAGAACAAGTACTTACCCTGCAATTAAATGTACTAGCATATTCAGGTGTTTAGAAGCTAAATTTTCTATGTTTTATATGTATCTCTACATATTCAGAATGACATGATTTTTTTATTCATAACTGTCTAACGTCAGATTTTTGCTTCATCAATATAAATTGTCTCATGAGGTTGTAGTGAATGCTCCAGTAACGAGAGTGGTCAAAATCATTTCCTGAATTCTAAATTTTAAATCAAATCATTTTTAAGCTTTGATAATATCATTTATTGTCTCTTCAGAGCAATTAATCTAAAACAAATACAACTTTTAAACATTTCACTCACATTGTAAAGAATATTAACATAGGTCAAAAAAAGACTAATTATTCCAGACTCATCATATTTGGTGATCTTAGTGTGAAGAATGCAGAGAGTAGAAGGTTCTTATACTCAATAAATAGTTTTGGTTAAATTAAGTCATATATCTGGATTTCTAATTTGGAGGTTAATCACATGGAAACAGGAAAACAATAAAAAGTACTTTGGAATCAACAGAAAAAGATATTTGTGCATGTACCACAGTTGCTTTATTTGTTTGTAGGTGAACACTGGACTTCGATTTCTATCTTAGCTGTTGTTGTGAATAATGTGAATAACAATGAATTACAGATATATTTATGAGTTACCCAGAGAGAAATAATCACACGATTGGTGAGACAGATCATATTTCAACTTTGGATTTCTTTAGAAAACTGCATACTACTTTCTACAACGAGAACACTAACCTGTATTTTGACCAAGAGTGTCGAAAATTTCCTTTTCTCCACACTGTCACCAGCCAACATTATTACATTTTGAGTTTTTTTAAAGGGCAGGTTTTTACTGTGTGCAGTACCCAAGACTGGCCTTAAACTCAAATCCTTTTACTCCAACCTCCAATCACTTGGAATTACCAGCCTTTACCTCCACACCTGGTTCCTTGGATATTTTTTGTAAGAGTTATAATAGTTAAGAAGTAGTATCAAAGTAATTTTGAATTGCATTTCTCTAATGACTTCTGCTCACAAAGCATTAAGCTAGCACAGAAGTTGTATTAAATACAAATTTGTAAATCCACAGGCAATTTTCAGGGCTTTTTGGAAAACATGTCTATTCAGAACTTTTGTCCATTTTTAATCAAGTTTCTTGTTAATCTCATCTTTAATCTCTCTATAGAAAATCAATAATTAATTCAAGGTAGTAGAAAGGAAAAAAATTAAGCAGCTCCTAAAATTTTTAAATTTTTAATAGCATGATATTGCTTAAATCATTTTCTGTAAACGCTTGAGACTACGTAACTCAATTTAGTTAGACCTTTTACAAGGCTATATATATTTTATTTATTTTACTTTGATTGTTCTTTCCAAAGCCTGTACGGTTAATTTCACTTGCTTTCTTTCAGTCTCATGTAGTACAGATTTCAAACTGAAGAATAAATGGAAGGAAGCAAACAAAAAATGCAGTTCCCCTCATCTGATGATGCCTCTACAAGAATGAGGAAAGTGTTCATCCTTCTAAGGACCTATGATAAAATATCAAAAAGTCATTTTATTCTTCTAGGTCTTCCTTATCTTTGCTATGTCACTTAAATGATGTAAAACACAATATACTGCTCAGATACTTTTATGTTTTATCAAGTTTGCACATTTTTATATGGATTTCACCTCAGTCTACAACATTCCTTCATTGTTCTGTCTCTGATATTTTTACACTATCACAACATAAGATAACCAGTTTGATTTACAGCATGAGAAGTTATCCACCTGGCTTCCTTGGAAGCTGAGTATGGTCAACAGATATTACTTCTGGTTGCTAACACTACATGTAATGGTTTCTGTACTACTTATCATATTCTATTTAGTATTTAAAAAAGAATGCTGGCTAAACTCAAAGGTCATTCATAGGTTTATGTTAAGTGTTTCACAAGTTTTATTCTCTTACTTCTTAACATAACATTTGGTATAATGCTAATTTTATTACCATTGTAGTGTTGGGAAAAATTGTAGTAAAAAACTGTAAGTGCATGGCTCAAAGATACACACAGTGAGGAAGAAAATGAGTCAAAGTTTCCAAAAGTCTTTCAGCAATACCAAAAAGGTGGGTAAAATCTCTCCATTCTCTTATACTCTCAATTCAATATTCATATTTTCCAAGAAATAATAGCATAGCAAATATTTCCCATGGTGATTGTTTTCTGTCACATTTTGTCTTCAACACAGACTGTGTTGGTGACATTAGGTTATCATGCACAGAGCTGAGCTTACAAATTGAGGTCTGAAGACAGCCAAATTTCTTCTGTCCCACAGTTCCAGTTTCTTTTTTAAAAAGTACTAAAACTTTTAAATATCATCACTTACTATCTTTTAACAATCCCCAAACGAATTAAATTGACATATAATCACTCAAAAGGCTTTCAAATTCGGTGATGATAAAACAGGCCCCCATGAAGTAAATTTTCTTTTACTTTTAAAAAATTGTTCTAAAAGCCTTGTGCGGGCTGGTCACACCTATAATCCTATCTACTCTGAGTATTTGCTCAGGAGACTGAGATCTGTGGATAACACTTGGGAGCCAATCAGGGCCAAAAAAAAACTTCATGAAATTATTTATCAAAATGTTTAATGAACTAGCAAAGAGCCAAGAATTGAGATGTAGCTTATATCGTAGCTCATCAATCTAGATAGGAAAGGCCTAGCAAGGCCTTGAAGCCCTGATTTAAATTCTGAGCATTCCAATATACATGCATGGTGTTCTCATGCACGTGCGTGTATGCTTGCGTGCTGCCGCACTCACACACACACACATTTATTCAAATTACCTTCATATCAGTGTTCTGAATTAATTTCTTTGTTAACAATATTATTTGGGTAAAATAGAGGAAATAAACTCTTCCATCTAAGAACTTTTTTATATGTTTTTTTATGGTAATAATACTGTGCAGAGGGGTCACATTTACATGAACAAGGAAACTAGTAAGTTTCCTAACAAGCATTGTTACCTCCTCCTTTATATTTCCCCTACCATCCCTTCCCTCCCACCTCCACAAGTACACTCCCCTCCCCCTTCCTTCCTCCACCTAAATTGTAAAGTTCATTTCTCAAAATAATGTCTTGTGCATCTCATTGTTACAATGGGTCAACCTGTATTGCTATTTGAGCATTTTTTCCCTTCCCCTCCCCAAATTAGAGAAGCATACATACAAGATGTAAGTGTACCAACTTCAAATACAGAGAAAACAGGGGTTATAGTGTGGGGAGAAACATACAAAAAACAAAAAAATGACATCACACATTATAAGTACGTTAGAAACAATAGCAAGAATCAAAAAACCACTTGTGTCCCTATCTTGGGGTTCAATTTCTTTAACATCATCTTATCTGGTTATATGCACATATCTTTTGAACTTTTCTGCTTATCCCAGACATACATTCGTTATTGAAAATAAGGGAAATCATGGGACCTATATTTCTTTGGACTTGGCTTACTTCACTCAATAAATTTTTTTCCAAGTCTTTCCATTTCCTAACAAATTGGGCGATGTCATTTTTTCTGATGGAGGCAAAGAATTCCATTGTGTATATATAACACATTTTCTTGATCCATTCATCTAATGGGGGCATCTGTGTTGGTTCCATATCTTAGCTATGGTAAATAATGCTGCAATAAACATAGTTGTGCTGGTAGTTTTAGTATGGTCTTTTTTATGATCATTTGGATAAATCCCCAAAAGTGGGATTACTGTGTTATAGGGGAGTTTTATGTGGAGTCTTCTGAGGCACCTCCATACTGCTTTCCAAAGTAGTTGAACAAGTTTACACTCCCACCAAGAATGCAGTACGGTTCCCTTGTGGCCACATACGTTTCAGCATCTGTTGCTGTAAAAATATGGAACGCTCCAAGACTTTGCATGTCATCCTTGCGCAGGGTGCATGCTAATCTTCTCTGTATCGTTCCAATGTTAGTGTATGTGATGCTAAATTGAGCACAGAACAGTTTTTATATATAAAGTATAATTTTTAATTGATTTTATTAAGCTAGGCAATTCAACAAAAAGTAAGTTCAAAAGAATTGTTGTGAAATTATAGAATCATGTATTTCTTACATAAGCACACATTTAAGAATAAAATCAAGATAGACATGCCAAAAACAAATTAATTCCAGATATTTGTAGTTCAAGAGATGTGTAGGAGGAGAAATTCAATTATTCTATACAAGGCACCTGTCAAAATGAACATTGCAGCAAGTGTTAAGGTTTGTTAAAAGTTTTAATGTTTTAAATATGCTTAATTTTGGGATTTTGCTTATATATGCCAAAATAGGACTGTTTGGCAGGTATAAAACTTTTCTGTAAAGTATTTAAGATTTATGATAGCAGACATTAAGTACTAAGTATGTACATTTCAGAGTTTATGGAAACTTTATTAATGAGAAGTTGCAAAGTCTTTGTGTAAAGGAGCAGAGTGAAGAGTTTCGACTTTAACTACATAGTTTCTGTTAAAACTTTAGTGATTCCTTACTTTATTTGTTAGCAAGGAATAAATGATGATATAAGCCATAATGTACACATGTATGTTACTATTCACACACATACATATTCTCATGTATACATGCACTCATGGAGAAAGACACATAATTACAGCCAACACAAGTTTCACCAGTTGTTGAATATGCCTTAAAAGGAATAATTGGAACAATATATGTTGAAGATGTATTTGTCCCTAAGAGTTCATTTTCCACTCTTCTTATCTCTTAAAACTGGTAGTTTTAGAGAGATTTGACTTTCAAAATGCAGTACAAGTGATAGCAAGTCACTTGGAAACCTCAGTAAGTATAAGTCATATGGTGTCTCCCTGCTCCTCACGGAATGTTTACTCTTGTAGACATTCTCAACAACCAAAGTAGCAGGAGAATACCCTGGTAAAGAGTAAAGTTATAAGGCTTTAAATGGCATCCTTACCTGAGCTCTTTTTCCAACAACCAGCATGAATTCCTAGGCAGATGAGTGAGTCCTCAGAAAACTGGACTCTACGTATACATTTAACTAACCCATGCGAAAATTCCTAGGTGAGAAATGCTGACTGAGGTCTTGCTGATTTCCTGGCAAAGAAAATAAGAAAAAAAGAAAGTATTTTTAATGTTTTAAAGTTGGAGAATAATTTGTAACCTGTCAATAAATGTGTAGAACACAAATACCAACTGACAAAAAAATGATGGCATTTCATTTATGTGCTCTTGGACTTGGGCAGTGATTTTAGATGTGTCTACACAAGTAGAATCAGCATAAATCAAGACAGCATTTCTTCATTTAAGATATAAGGAAAGGATACTGGTTGACCCATTGTAACAATGAAATATACAAGACATTCTAACAGAGGATAGGTGAAGGGGGGAGGTGGAGAGGTGTGAAAGGAAGGGATGGTAGGGGAAAAACACAGGAGGGGGTAACAATGCTCAATAAGAAATGTACTCATTACCTTACTTATGTAAATGTAACCCCTCTGTGCAGTATTTATAATAAAAATATATGTTAAAAAGATACAAGGAAAACTTCTGTACTTATATGAAGTTGTATTTGTCACTCAATATAAGTAAGGTATTGGTTTTAGGACCACAGGCTTATTACTTTGGATACTCAAAATCTCTACATGAACACAGTATATTATTTACATCAGAATCTGCCCACAATCTGGCGCAGTATAATTGTTATGAGAATTTTTACTACATTCCATATTTGTAATGAAAACTAAAAGTATATGCAATATAAACAGATACAAATTTTTTCAGATAAATTTTGTATGCAGTTTGTGGATGGAATTTGGAGAGCAATTTTGAAAAGCACAAATTTTATCAAAAAGACCAGTCTGAAAATTGTAACAAGGAGCTAATACAGCATCATTGAATAGTATGGAACTCCAAGGAGAAGTACTTGAATTGAGATAACATCAGAAAGTGTAACAACCCAAGGTCTTTTTAGAAATGCAGCTGCTAGATTTCTCATGTAGAGCTTTCATAACAGTTTGTGAAGCACAAATCAGAACCTCACTGAAGTGTAGATGGTTTTCTCTCAAATTTCTGTCATGATCAGTCATTATTAATCAACATATAGCTAATCTTGAATAATCCTCTAATAAAATGTTGATGGAGTGTTTATATGCAAAAACCTAGAAAGGCTAACTTTTTCAATTAGGACAGTCTGTATTCTATGATCCAGCCGAGAGAAAACTAGGTAAGCATCCATTTACAACCTTCTGAATAATTCTGATTCTGCCCACATCACTTATCTATCCATACCTGTGCACGAGTGAAACAATTTTAAAAGAATTTATCATTTAAAATTTAAATTTATGGTTCCGGGAAGATAGCGAAGGAGAAGCTGGAAGCTTAACTAAGCCAAAGAATCACACCAAATGTGCCATCACAGTACAGAGAGTTAGGCCAGAGAGGGAAAATCCAGGCAAGTAGACAAATCTGAGCACTTGCCAGCAGCCATGGTTGCAACTATGGCGGGGGCGGTGGCGGCCGTAACCACCATACCTGCAACACAGAGAGTCTAGGACAAAGGCGCCAGATGCAGCAGGTGAGAGGATTCTACTCAACACCAGCAAGAACTGACAAGGAGCAGACATCTTCATCCTTCATATCGCAGATCAGAGATCATCCAGGAACCAGACCCCTGTGTGAGTAGAAGCCTGATTTCCTCACTCCTTCTCAGGGAGCAGAGAAGGGAAGGCCACCCCTCTCTGCCCACTACCAGAGATCTCCATCTTTGATACTGGCAAAGGCCTGGCTGAGCAGCTAGCTCCAACTCAGTCCTTGGATGAAAACAAACAGTCATTTAACAGGTCACAGGAACCTAACCTGACCTGCCAGGTTCAGCTCCACTCAGGGAAAATTCACCCATCCCGGGCCTGCACCAGCCCCAGGAGTGGCTTTCTTCATTGGGTAAACAGAGCCAGAGGCTGATCTTTCCTAGACAATCAATTGAAATTCAGTAACAATAAACCCTGAGAATGGCTGCTGGCTAGGCTCTGTGACTGCCTCAGAAGCTAGGCCTCAGGGAAAAGCTACTGTTTGCTGAAAGGCCTCAACTCTACCCAGAACCTAGCCCCATCACAGCATCTCCAAACTAGAAGAAACAGCCATCTTTTGTGATACTCAAAGCAGATCTCCCTCCCATTGAACTAGCCTGGGAGGAGGATGACAAAATCCTGGGTAAATCAAAGCATTTTTCTGCCTGCTCAAACAAACTGACTTAAGAAAACAACCAAGCTACAGGAAAATCAAATACCACAAGCAGACCAGAGACTCCAACAAGAGACTGGTTATGGACACAAGGGAGATACAGGATCATCCCTTCTCATCCCCAAAAGGCAACGAACTCTTTTTTGTCACCTTTTATTAAAATTGTTTTAACATTTTAATTTTTAATTTTTAACTTTAAAAAATTGTTTTCTATTAACTTTTTTTCTTCCTCTTATAATTTTTATTTTACAGGTATACGTGTGTGTGTGTGTGTGTGTGTGTGTGTGTGTGTGTGTGTGTGTGTGTGTGTGTGCTTTTTTTCCATTTTTGTTTACCACTACTGACCTTTTGATCCTTTTTTCCCTTCTTTCTCATTCTTTTCACTTTTTTTTCTTTCGTTCTTCTTTGCGTGATTTAGTCGCATTTCCGCTCATTCTCAGATATACCTGTAGTCGATTATTAGACCTTATCCCCGATTGTATACACACTTAATCCAGAAATTTATTACTGAATTCAAAACCTCTTAGATTTAACTTCTTTAATAGCTGTACTACCTCTATATACCTATATAAAATTTTAAGCATTTTTATTTTTTGACGTCTCCTTTCTATCCCTCCCCTTCTCTTATCATATTCCCATCCTTCTCTGAATATTAAGTTCTTAATCTGCATAATTTTAAGTGTTTCACTTTTTAATTTTTATTTTACTATTTTTCCTTGTCTTTTTTTTCTCTTTCTTTTTTCCCCCGTTGTCTACTATCATTCTATCGAATCTATTTCCTGCTTTGAGATTAGGACTAAGTTAGCTCTCCCTCTATCTTTCCACATCCCTCTATCCCTATTTATACCCACATCTCTCACTAAACCTAATAATTTCTGGTTTGCCAAATTCTTCTTTGCGGTTCATAGCCTATTAATACATAGTTGGTTGATGTTGAAAATGTATCTGTTGAACTAGATTATATCTGCAGGCTTTTGTAACATTTATTTATTTATTTTTATTGTGGAAATACTGTACAGAGCGGTTACAATTACATGGGCAAAATATTTGCTGCCTTCAGGAGTCACACCTTGCCCGTAAACACAAACACATTTTCAATGTTAAAGGCTGGAACAAAATCTACCAAGCAAACGGCTCCCATAAACAGGCTGGAGTTGCAATCCTAATATCAGATAAAATAGACTTCAAATTAAAATTTGTGAGAAGAGATAAAGAAAGTTGCTACATACTAATCAAGGGATCTCTCCTTCAGGAGGATCTGCAGGCTTTTGACTGTGCAACTACAGACTTTGTTGATGCTTCCCTTAAGATAGTTTTCTAGCACAAAATTGGTGTTACTCTCATGCCAAATGGGCAGAATAAGCCGGAAAAACACAAGAAAAATGGCAAGTCCAGGTATCTCAACTCCCACTCATGATAATCAGTGGACAGAACAGATAATGAATAATCCAGAGGAGAGCTTCCAAAAAGCTCTAAAAACACTAATGGTAAACATGGTAAATAAAAAGATTGAAAACCTTCAAAGGACTCTGTGTGAGCATGATATATAGAGAGAGGAGGCAAACAAATGTCAAAACAGGAAGCTCATAGGTGTGAGGAAGCTACTCAAAGATAGATAAAAGAATTGCATGAGCAGCTTGTGAACACTCAAATAGAAATAAAGGAATTGTGTGAGTAGGCTGAGATTAGTCAAAGAGAACTACAGGAATTGCATGAACGTGAGAAAGCTGATCAAAGAGTAATACAGGAATTTCAAGAGCAGAATGAGCATAGACAAAGTTCACTAGAGGCATTCATGGAATCCATAAACAGAGAGCTGAAAGAAGTCAGGGAGTCCACAAAGGGAATGCTGAATGGATCCCAACAGAAGTAATGGGAGTCCAAGGAAACCATAACTAATCAACGAAGCGATTTGAGAATAAACACTTGACACTAAATTAAGGAAGTAAAGAATTTCATACAAGATCTAAAACAAAGATCCAACAAAGAATTAGAAGCCATAAAAGCCGACCAACTAGAAGGAAAAGAAAAAAAAAAGTAGAAAGTCTCGATAGTAGGATAGGCCATGCAGAAGATTGAATCCTGAGGATTGAAGACAGCCTAGATATTATAGAGAAAGAATATACAACCATCAAAGACAAATCCAAGAAATATGATAGATCTATTCAACATTCAAGCCTCCGAAGACCCCACTAGAAGGCCTAATCTGAGGATAATGGGTGTAGAGGAGCACCTAGAGCCAGAAGTCAATGGTCTAGGAAATTTGTTTAACAGGATCCTAGCAGAGAACTTCCCAAACATGCAAAAAGATAGGTCTATTCAGATACAAGAAGCTTTTAGAACTCCCAATAGACTAGACCAGAAGAGGATATCCCATTGTCACATTATAATACTCACAGGATCAATTCAGAACAAGGAAAAGATCCTTAAAGTTGTCATGAAGCAAAGATCAAACACCTATAAAAGGAAACCAACTAGAATCACCTCACATTTCTCAGCAGAAACAATCAAAGCAAGAAGAGCCTAGAATGATGTAATCTATGCCCTAAAGACAAACAACTATCAACCAAGAATACTTTACCCAGCTATACTCTCCTTAATAATCAGAGGTCAAATAAAACCCTTCCATAGCAAAGAAAAATTGAAACAATATATCTCCACCAAACCAGCCCTACAAAAGAATCTTAAAGATGTCCTACACAGAGAAAACCAACAAGACCACAATAAAGGCCAAGAAATATCATCCAAACTGAGAATCCAAGAACCATAGGAAGAACACAGTTGCCACAGCCCTGAAGTAGTTGGATAAAATGGCAGGAACTCCCAAATACCTCTCAGTTCTATCTCTCAACATTAACGGACTTAACTCACCAATTAAGGGACAGTCTGTCTACTTGGATTAAAAAGCAAGATCCTTTTATCTGCTGGCTTCAGGAGTCACATCTTGCCCACAAAAACAAACACATTTTCAATTTTAAAGGCTTAAACAAAATCTACCAAGCAAACGGCTCCCATAAACAGGATGGAGTTGCAATCCTAATATCAGATAAAATAGACTTTTAATTAAAATTAGTGAAAAGGTCGGTACATACTAATTAAGGGATCACTCTTTCAGGAGGATATTACAATTCTAAATATCTATTTGCCAAACAGCAGAGCACCCTAATTCGTCCAAGAAACTCTACTTTCCTTCAAATCCCACATAGATCCATAAACATTAATTGTTGGGGACTTTAACACACAACTTTCCCCACTAGATAAATGAACTTCACAAAAACTCAGCAGAGAAACCGCAGATATAAACAACTGCACAGACCAACTAGATTTAACTCACATCTACTGAATATTTCACCCAGCAGCATTAGACAATACATTTTTCTCAGCAGCACATGGAACATTTTCCAAAATAGACCACATTTTAGGCCACAAAGCAAATGTCCAAATTCAGAAACATTGAAGTTATACCTTGCATTCTCTCAGACCACAAGGGAATATATTTAGAACTCAACACCAAAAGCAACCAAAGAAAGTCATGTAACACATGGATCCTGAACAACACACTGCTGAATCACGAGTGGGTCATGGAAGAGATTAGAAAGGAAATTCAAATGTTCATGATATTCAACAAAACTGAACACACCAATTACTAGCTCCTCTGGGACACAGCAAAAACAGTATTCAGAGGTAAGTTTATAGCTCTGAGCTCCTACATCAACAAATTGGAGAGATCTGAAAACTATTTAATGAGACATCTGAACCTCCTTGAAAAAAAGCAGCAAGATAAACCCAAATCCAGTAGACAGAAAGAAATAATTAAAATTAAATCAGAATTAAATTAATTAGAATGCAAAAAAAACTATAGAAAGAATCAACAAAACTAAGAGTTGGTTCTTCGAAAAAATTAACAAAATTGACAGACCCTTAGCAAATCTTATCAGAAAAAGAAGAGAACACACCCAAATAAACTCAGAGATGAGAATGGAAACATCATCACAGAAACAACTAATATTCAGAACATTATAAGGGAATCCTTCTAAAACCTGTATACTAATAAGTTTGAGAACTTGGCAGAAATGGACCTTATTCTAGAAAACACTGACATGCAGAAACTAAGCCAAGATGAGTCAAACTATCTTAAACGGCCTATATCAAGCACTGAAATAGAAACAGCAATAAGAGACCTCCAATCTAAGAAAAGCCCAGGACCAAATGGTTTTACAGCGGAATTTTATTAAGCCTTCAAAGCAGACATAACAACAATACTCCTCCAACTCTTCAATGAAACTGAAAAAGGAAGTTCACTACTGAACTCATTCTATGAGGCCATCATAACACATCCCAAAACCAGGAAGGGACTCATCAAGGAAAGAGAACTATAGATCCATTTCTTTGATTAACTTTGATGCATAACTTCTCAACAAAATTTTGGCCAATCGACTTCAACAATTCATCCAAAAAATCATACACCACGATCAAACAGGATTCATTTCAGGGATGCAAAGCTGGTTTAAGATACACAAATCAATTAATATAATTTATCACATCAACAGAAGCAAGAATAAGAACCACATGGTTATCTCAATACATGCAGAAAAAGCAATTGACAAGATCCAACATCCTTTTTATGAAGTTTCTGGAAAAATGAGGAATCCATGGAACATTCCTCAATACATTAAAGGTTTTATATGACAAACCTATAGCCAGCATTATACTTAATGGTAAAAAACTAAAGCTATTTCCTCTTAACTCAGGAATGAGACAGGATGCCCACTCTCTCCACTTCTCTTCAATCTAGTATTGGAATGCCTAAATACAGTAATAAGCAAGTATAAGAAGGATCCTTATAGGGAAAGAAGAAGTAAAACTCTCCCTTTTTGCAGATGACATGATCTTGTATTTAAAGAATTGCACAGAGTCCACTCCAAAATTACTCAAGCTGATTCAAAACTCTGCCAAAGTGTATAAAAGTGGTATAAAATTAACCCTCAAAAATCAATGGATTTTTCTGTATGCCAACAATAAGAAAAGTGTGGCTGAAATTAGGAAAGTAACTCCATTTGTAATAGCCTCACAAAAAATAAAATACCTAGGATTTAACTTAACCAAAAAAGTGAAGGACCTCTATGATGAAAACTTTAAAAAACTGAAAAAGGAAATCAAAACTGAACTTAGAAAGTGGCAAAAACTCCCATGCTCCTGGATTGGGAAAGATCAACATAGTGAAAAAAGCAATACTTCCCAAGGCTATCTACAAATTCAATGCGATATCTATCAATATTCTAACCTCATTCTTCAAGGAAATAGAAGAGGCAATCAAAAAATTCATATGGAACAATAAAAGACCCTGAATAGCAAAAATGATCCTTAACAGAAAGAACAGAGCTGGAAGAATATCAATACCAAATTCAAATTCAACTACAAAGCCATAGTAATCAAAACAGTTTGGTACTGACACAAGAACAGACCTCAGGACCAATGGAATAGAATTGAAACCCAGAAAGGAACCTACAGACCTATAGCCATCTAATCTTCGGTAAGGGAGCTAAAAAATAGAATGGAAGAAAGATAGCCTCTTCAGTAAATGGTGTTGGCAAAATTGGTTAACAACTTGTAGAACACTAAAGCTAGATCCTTATATATCACCCTGTACCAGAATCAACTCTAAATAGATCTAAGACCTTGGAGTCAAAGCAGATACTCTGAAAACCTTAAAGATTGGAATAGGAGAAACCCTCGGTCTTGTTGGCACAGGCCGAAATTTTCTGAATAGAGACCCAGAAACACAACAAATCAAAGAAAGGTTGGACAAATGGGATTGCATAAAATTGCAGAGCTTCTGCATGGAAAAGGACATAGCTAGCAAGATCAATAGAAAGCCCACAGATTAGGAGAAGATCTTCACTAGCCATAAAAGGGACAAGGGTCTCATATCTAAAATATACATGTAATTCAAAAATTTAAATCCCCCAATAAATCTTCAAAGAAACAACTGCCCAAAAATAAGTGGGCTAAAGACTTAAAGAGAAACTTCTCTGAAGAGGAAAGAAGGATGGCCAATAGACACATGAAAAAATGCTCAACCTCCCTAGTCATAAAAGAAATGCAAATCAAAACAACATTGAGATACCACCTCACCCCAGTTAGAATGGCTATAATCAAGAACTCTAATAACACCAGATGCTGGAGGGGATGTGGACAGAACGGAACATTACTGTATTGTGGATGGGAGTATAAACTTGTTCAACCAGTTTGGAAATCAGTATTGAGGTTCCTCAAAAGTCTCCACATAGAGCTCCCCTATGACCCAGAATCCCACTTTGGGTATTTACCCAAATGTTCACATACAAGACCACAGTAGAGCTTCCAGCACAACTATGTTTATTGCATCATTATTTACCATAGCTAATATATGGAACCAACCCAGATGCCCCTTAGTAGATGAGTAGATCAAGAAAATGTGGTATATATACACACTGGAATTCTATGCCTCCATCAGAAAGCATGACATTGGCTCCATTTGTTAGGAAATGGAAAGACTTGGAAAAAATATATTAAGTGACGTAAGCCAGGCCCAAAGAAACATTAGTGCCATGATTTCCCTTATTTGCAATAACTAGTATGTGTCTGAGACAAACAGAAACTGTCAGACAAGTTGATGTTAGGGAAATGAGCCCTAAGCTATATATTCAAATGTTTTTCCCTTTCATGCGATTGTTTCTAACACATTTATAAGAATATTTCTTTTTTGCTTTGTGTGTCCCTCCCCCACTGTACAAACCCTGCTTTCACTGAACTTGTTGTTATAATTTGAGGAAGGGAAGGGAAAAAAACAAATCGTTTATATAATAGGGATACAGTTGGACCATTAAAACAATGGGATGTACAAGTCATTATGTCGAAAACAAACTTTAAAATTTTGGTGGGGGGAGGACTGGGTGGGGAGCGGGGAGAGGACGGGAAGTTATGGGAAGGGGAAACAAAGGAGGAGGCTACAATGCTTGATAGGAAATATACTCATTATCTTGTCCATGTAATTGAAACCCCTTTGTACAGTATTTTCACAACAACAACAAAAAAATAAATTTAAATATGGAATGAAATTAGTTCCAATAATGCATTGCATTTAGGTATTTAGAAATAACTGAGAAACTTAAAGGTGCATATGATTTTTTTATTGGAAATGAAGGGAAATTGGAATTTGGTTCTCTACATTTTAAGCAATTTGCTTAAAAGAATAGGCAAAATAAAATTTATATTTGCAGCAGACTTCACACATTAAATTTTGTACATTGAAAGGGAAATAAGCCTCAACAATATGTCAATTCTCTCTTCTTATTTATCTCTAAAGGTTTATGCTTCTGGTCTCTGAATATTAAAACTTCAAAAAAATTATGTTTAGCTAGTTGTGCAAAGGGGTTTTGCTTCATCATGTCAGTGTTGAATAGAGTGTGTGTGCATTTCAATATACAGTGCATTTTTCTTCCTTCCCTTACCCCAACCCCACCTATCCCTTCATGTTTCCTACTTATATTCTGACATGTGTACATTGAATGGTATGACTGTATTAGTCCACCATTTCCCTCTCCATTCTTCTACCCTACTCCCTTTTAGCCCAGATCTCCTTTTAAGACTTGTTTCAACTTCATGGTATTTTGTTAAATATCTCTACTTTGGCATTTGGCTATGGGCTTGCCACATCCTCTCTTCCATGTTTGACATACATAAATGAGTATATTTCTCCACATTTCTAATCTCAGATTGGCTAAGATAGATCTTCTTTACTATTCACCTTCTGTCCTAAATTTAGAATTGGACTTTAAGGGCCATCCAATAGAGCATTTTTATTCTCTACTCACTGAAGATGGAAGGGAAATAATTTCCATGCTGTCAGCATTATGTTATCCATCATGAATTCCCATCGCTTATCACTTCAGCAGTCATATTTTCTGCATTATATTCACACAGTATAAGTGAATATCAAGGGTAATTTACCTAGTATTAGACGTTTAGGGACAATCTTCAATTTCTGATGATAGAGGCAGGAATCAGTTTCAATTTTCAGATTCCACTATGTAGTGAGCTGTGTAGTCTTCTAAATTTTCGATAAATTTCAAGTTACTTTTTGTTAATAATTTAAAAAGTTTTATTTCAGTATTTGAAATGCTGCTCCAATTATTTTAAAAGTTTCACAATAAGTTAGACTGAACTTTTTCCTCCCATGTTCCCCACTAGTTCAGGTTAATTCTCCTTTCACTTTATATTTTGAGAGACCAAGGGATGAGGGTAAACAGAGAGATGATCATTACTCACATATCTCCTTCCTCTCCTGTTTCTGCTGTTCTTGTTGAGAGGAAGACTGGAGCAGGGAACAAGAGTGAAGCTTGACTTCACCATACAAGGGAGCATTCCTGGCATGTCAATTATTGTTTCTCAGAATCACTTAAATTGCTTACTCTTGCCTTCTCTCTGACAGTAACCTAACTGTGGCTTCCTTGGTGCAGAAGGAAGCACACTAACAGGTTATTACCTGTAAATTGGTATTTTATATCTCAGCTTACTACTACCAAAAATAAAAAGCTTTGGCTACATAAATGCAAAGGTACTGATTGTCCAACAAAACCTTAGTGAAGAGTAGACAATTCTACTCAGCTACGCCCTCCTCTTGTATCCTTCCTTCCACTTCCCTCCCCTCTTTAAATATCTCTTCCTTTCTTCTTTCTTTGTGTCTCTCTCCTGCATATTCATGTCTATCTTCTCTCTTTTTCCCTTCCAGTAGCAAGTGCTTTGGTTTATCAGACAACACATAAATAATTGAACAAATATTTTTTCTCCTCTTTTTGTGATTTTTTTATTCTTAAGAAGTGAGTTCTAGCACAGCACCAGTGGCTTACATCTAGATAGTCGGTAGGTTCAAATTTGACAATTGAAATTCGAAGCTATTCCAAGTGGATAAACCTAAGAGATTCTTTTCTCCACTTGTGGTAAATGGAAGAAGTGAAGGTGTGGCTCAGGTGGTATAGAGCAAACATTGAGAATTAAAGCCCAGATAGAGCTCAAGGCCAGGAGTTCAAATCCCAGTACCAGCACAATATTAAAAAAAATGAGTCCTTTGTCTTTGAAAAGGGATATTTCTCCAAAAATTCATACAAAGGACAGTTTCCAAGGTCCAAGACTCTTTCTAAGGTTCTTTCACATCTTAAACTGATTCCTCTGCTTGATTCATATTAAGGAAAATAGAAGTCACACTTCATATTAAAAAGTATGCACATTACTGAACAGTTCTTACCACTTTTAATGTAAAGGAAGCATGAGAGAAGAATTCATCTCACTTGGGTGAGTTAGGTTTGATCCACTGACAGACTTTTGCAAGTAAATGAGGGTCTGTTTACATGTAAAGAAGTCTATATAGATGCTTTCTAGGAGAGAGAACAAGCTACCTGTTTCCAAGTTTGAATCAGACTAAGTTTATTCCTATGAAATGGTAAAGAGAAGCTCATCTCATACAACATTATGCAGACAGCAATTTCAAAAATATTAAAAACCCATGTCTATGTTTTGAACAGCTAAGTTTTCACAAACAAAAAACAGTTTACTGAACCAAGAAAATATAAGTTAGAGCAATAGGAGCTATGTTAAATATAGTTAATGGCTGAGTGATATGTGTAAAAGAGTTCTGTAATCACAACTAAACTATAAATTTTTTCATCATGTCCCTAACAAGAATCTCTAAGATAGGCCTTGCTAAATCTGTCATAGAGGGCGGTGTTTATGCAATTGTCAGGTTTGTTTAGGGTCCAATATCTCCCACAGTCACTTGGGTTTCAAACTGCTCACACCACATGCAGTGTATGGAAACACATGCTGTTTTGCTAGGCACCTAAGGAATTTTTGTGCCACTGTGAATAACTATTGTTTTCTTCTTGTAATTATACCTGTCAGTGTGAAGTCCTTTCATGATAAGAATAATAGTTTCTGTATCTTTTGTTCCACTAACAAATCTCAGATATAAGTATAGTCGGGTGCCCATGGCTCATGCCTATAATCCTAGCTACTCAGGAGGCTGAGATCTGAGGATCACAGTTCAATGCCAGCTCAGGCAGGAAATTCCATGAAATTCTTTTCTCCAATAAACTACCAGAAAACTGGAAGTGGCGCTAGGTCTCAAGCGGTAGAGCTCTTGCCTTGAGCAGAAGAGCACTTGGACAGCACCTAAGCCCAGAGTTCAAGCCTCACGACTGACCAAAAAAAAAAATCTATCTATCTATCTATCTATCTATCTATCTATCTATCTATCTATCTATCTATCTATCTATCTATCTATCTATCTATCTATCTATCTATCTATCTATCTATCTATCTATCTATCTATCTATCTATTTATCTATCTGTCTGTCTGTCTGTCTGTCTGTCTGTCTGTCTGTCTGTCTGTCTGTCTGTCTATGTATCTATGATGAGATGAATTACATTTAAATATAAATCAATATTTGTGATACACATTTAAAATATAAGTAAATATATGATGTATTTATAATATATACATATATTTACATATATAAGATCATATTATATCTGTACATTTATAAATATAATTGTAATTTATATCCAAAGAGTACATCTGAAGATTTTGGGGAAAATGTAGAGTGTCTAAAGGCTTACTACTGACCCACCATACTTTCAATCATTTTTTCCACTTATTGCAATGTCTGGATTACTAAGACTGAATGATTATGAAACAGAGTTGTTGTTTTAATTCTTACGATTTTGTATTAGAAACATCTACTTACTTGGTATAAAACCTACCAAAATGTGATCTTGAAATCACACTCCACAAACTGGACATATATATCAATTTAGCAACTTACAGGTCTTAAACTTTTATTTGAATCCTGTATATCACATACATTCAGTTTCCTTCGAGTCAGCTACATGTACAAACATGCCTAGATTTTCATGCTCACATACATCCCCATACTCACATTACATACTAAATGTAACATTGTAATAAAAAATAATATATATACTGAAAAAGAACACCTTTGCAAATGTAATTAAATTTTATTTTTAAACACAATGCATTATTGAAAAACTGATGAAAGAGCAGTGGAGAGATGTTTCAAATAGTAGATTGCCTGCCTAAAGAGCATGTTTCTTATTCCAAACATCATTATTTTCATCCTTCCTTCTCCCACCTAAAAAAGCATAAATAACTACAGAATTAACTGCATGTTCCTTAATCACTCATTGAAGAGAGAAACTGTTATATATATATATACACACACAATGATATATTATTTAGCCACACACAATTATGAAATCACATCATCTTCAAGAAAATAGAATTGGAAACCTTCATATTAAAGCAATTAGTGATACTATGAAAAACAATTATTAGATTTCTCATATGCAAATGCTAGACCCAGAAAAATAAAATGAATGACCCAGGTGTAAAAGATGGAACTGATTAAGTTTGGAAAAAAGTAAGAGAGGAGATGAAGAGAAATATTGTGGAGTAAATATGTTCAAATATTTCATAAGTTCGTATGATGACATAATAAAATATAAGTATAAAAATAGGATAATGAAATTAATAAAAGGAATAAAATTTAACAAACTACATTATGAAGGATAAACAAAGGAGGAGGCTGCAATGCTTGGTAAGAAATGTACACATTATCCTGCCCATGTAACTGTAACTCCTCTGTACAGTATGTTCACAAATAAAATTAAATTAAATTAAAAAAAAAAAAAAAAAAAAAAAACAAACTACATTATGTGGATATATGTGTATAACACAATAAAATACTTTTGTGAAATTGATATTTGCTAAAAAAAAGTAAAATTCATTCCAGTTGTTACAGATTCATAGGTTAATTTCCATTTTTAGCTGAGATATTTCCCTGATAAAGTAGAAGGAGAAATTGGTTTTGCTCATTTAGAAGGACAATCTTGTCCAATTAGCATTAAAGTATTCTAGATAATTACTGTCAATGTGAAATTGTTCAAGTTATTATATTAGAATATTTCCAATTGACTCTTCAAAATATTACCCTATAGGTATACACATTTTGCTACTAATTGAATATCTTTCTACTCAATTACTATATACCATTTTCTGAATGAAGTTTGGTAAATGTAACTAGGATATATTATACCTGACCAGGAAATCAATTATTCAAACAGTTTTTATCAAAAATGCCTATAACGAAATAAAGATATAAATCCAAATTATGTATATTTGAAGACAATACTTGCTTAGTCCTCGTCTCGTATTCTTCATTCCCTTCTTGAGAATAATACACATTGTAAGGGAATGCTTAACATGTTTCAGAGAAATAGATTGACTTTAGTCAAATGAGTTACTCTATGCTTCATTTTGGTTTACTTTATATCCAGAAGAGCTAAATTCTTACCTTATGATTTTCCTTAGATTTTATACTCAGGTTTAACGTCTGATGGGTGACAGATAAAGGTATAAACATTTTTTAACAGTGGCTAAATTTAGGCTGAGGAATCTAGGTACAACTTTACTCATGCAGATAGGCCTGATCAGTCATGAGACCACAATATCAAAATGTTAACCTATGCTTCCTGAAATCATCTTATGAGATTTTGTGTATTATAAACAGAGGTTATTAGAATTTATTTTGTAAACAACATCATTTCATGGGTTAGGAGCTGAATTGAGATATTATATCCAGAACAAAATTTAAGGAGGCATCCAAAATTAGTTACCAAGATATAAATCATTTAACACAACGTTTTAAAAATGCAAGACAAAGGAAATAATTTATGAAAAAAGCCAACGTTTAAAATAAATACAGAATCAGTATGACTGATTTTTCTTTTTATCCCAGTTGCAATACAGATTGCATGATGACTTTTCTAGTTATATGTTTAGTTAGGTCTTGATATTTAGTTGAAGAAGTTATGTTCTTTCATATATTCATTTGTCAGATCAAAGAGGAAATGAATTCCATGCCAGAGTCAATATCAATAATAATGTTACTGATGTATTCTACTACTTTGCCAGTTTCAAATCAGCTCGAGTAACTTCGGTCTTCTTTGGATCTAACTAATTAGGTATACAATTTAGTCAGTACTGGATTTAGACCACCATTTATTAAAGTATTATTTTCCAGAAACTACTACTATTCTCTCTTTTCATGAGATTTTTAATTTCATTTATATAATGTGCTGATGTTTTCCTTTAGATAATCCACATTCAGTCTTCTAAAAACTGTATAATTTGGAGTATTTTTAAATTATGTACACTCATGTACACTGCTCAGATTCTATTATTTGCAAATTTTGTTCTTGTTAAGTCAGTAGTATTTAGTTCTCATTATGGATATTTTGGAATTACTAATTGCATTTCAGAAATTTTAAGAATGTTATGATTTTTGTGATTTCATACTGTAGCATTTTTTCTTTTAAGTATGTGCAGATCTTTCTTTACATACAGTTACATTTGTTTTAAACAATTTGATCCATTCAAGGGATTTTCTATATTAGGTTGATCCAGATGAATTTAATTACAAAGTAACACAACCTTATTTCTGAGAGACAGTTATACTTATAGCTCTACTTAAATTTACATGTGTTTGAAAGTTTTGTAGTTTAAAAAATAAACTGGGCACAACATGTTTTTGTTCCTGGGGAAGTTCCAATTTGTTGGTTGTTTTTCCAGCTGTGATGACTTCAAAATATGTGTGCATTTTATTTCAATTGTTTTGTGCCTATATACAAAAAGAATCAGTGATTTAGAACTTTTCCAAATAGAATTCAAGGAGAGACACTTGAAGTTTTGTGACAACTGGGAAAAGGGGGTTTCTTAGTGTAGTGGTTAGCAGAATAACAGAGATATTGATGAGATTTGAATTCTGCCACTTCCTGCCTCACTATTTCCAATGGTATTACTTCAACATATTTAGTGGAAAGAAAATAATTTTGTCTGTATGAATTCACAATTTTTGGTTTAATTGGGCCACACTATACATTCATATTTGATTTTACCTCTAAAATCTTTTCTCCTTAGTTTAAAACCACAGATGTGAATTTATAATGTAAAATAGCACCTAGAATTTATATGAAATGGTCCAAACTATTTGGAATGTAATGAATATAGTGTGTGAGATAGTATGTAATAATTGATTTTGGAGAAAGTCAATTACAGTGGATTTTTGTGAAATACTGAGTAATAGAATTATATTTGATTCTATAAAAAATTCACGGTTACATCTAAAAATAACTCAGTTATAAGCTAATTCTGAAAAAATAAGATTGTTTACTGGAAAAAGCTAAAAGTTTCAATAAACTTGCTTTTTAAAAATTGACTTGGATCTGGACTTTGATGGCTCATGCCTGTAATCCTCGCTACTCAGGAGTCTGAGATATGAGGATAGTGGTTGAAAGCCAGCCTGGGCAGAAAAGTCTGTGAGACTCTTATCTCCAATAAACCACCTTAAAACCAGAAATGGCACTGTGGCTCAGATGGTACAGTGGTAGCCTTGAGATGAAGAGCTGATGCACAGTGCCCAGGCACAGAGTTCAAGGCACACAACCAACAAAAAAAATTGACATGGAGTTTTACTATATTATTTCATGATTTTTTAATGAGTGGTTGTTCAGTGAAAATGTCATTGTTTTTTATATTTTGTGTTGGCATAAAATGAGCCTAGTATTGTCTTAAATTAATAAAAAAAATTCTTATTCTATGACTGCATACATTTTGTGGGTAATGGTTAAAACCAAGTTGCCTCTTTAAAATAAAATATTTATATCATTCCCCCAAAAAGAGGAACAAAATAAAATATATGCCAGAAACTTACTCTGTAAATCTTCATGGACTAATAGCCTGTCAGTTTGTTTTAACTTTTAATAAAAAATTAAAGTAATACTGGATAATATGAACCCATTTAAATTTCTTCATCCTTGTCATTTAAGATTCACTTTAAAAAGAAGTTCAACAGGTGAGTGTTTTTTCCTTACTTTTCCAAAGAAATGATCATTTCCTCATTATAGTGTATAGCACAATATACCCAGAAAGCATTTCTTAAAGAAAAAGTTTTTTTCCCATTCTTTGGTTTGCTTCAGTCTGTATTTAAACTGCATACCACAGCTTACCCACCCTATTTTCTGTCTTTTCATTTGAAACATTTCAAAAGTTTTCCTTCCCTGGTGTGTCAGCCAGCAAAGTTTTACAAAACAGCACGCTTTCATTCATTGTGCTTTCCAAAATATATCTCACAAATGCAAACAATGAAACAATCTGAAACATCTGTGGACTTTTCTACTTATAGTGGAAAAATCACTTTCCATACTCCTTAGAACCAGCTGTTTACAGGCATTAATTGCTGCCAGTTCCATGCTTTAGAACAGCTGCATTTGACAATGGCATACACGGTAATTTGTTTACCACATCTGGTTTGTTTTCAGGAAGGATTGTGTTCATAGAAGATGGTAATAGATGAGTTTTGAAATTATGTAGTTTAATAGGGCTCTGAGTTGTGGATATAGAACATCCATTTCAGTGACTAAATTTAAATTAAATCCTATAAAGTATATTCCTTCAATTTTCTGGGTAAAGTGTTCTATACTCTAGGTATTTTTAGGGAAATATTATATGTTGTTTCTTTGGTGACAACGTAATTGAAGGACTTAAAATTTTATATACCATGGCCATCTTAAATGCAGTAGATGTACTTGGGTTGGCACCCAAAACTTTTGGTAAGTAAGGTAAGTGCTCTACCACTGAGCCACCTTCCCAGCCCTTCATGCATGCAAAACTTTTGGGACAGCATTAATGTTTGAATCTTGGATAGGATTTGATTGGGAATTGTGGCAGACCTTCATAGTATAAGAAGAAAAACGAAAGGCCATACTAATATTTTTTTTGGGTCCGGTTGTGGGGCCTGAACTCTGGGCCTGGGCATTGTCACTCAGCTATTCAGATCAAGGTTAGCGCTCTATCACTTGAGCCACAGCGCCAGTTTTTTCTTTTTGTTTATGTGGTGCTGAGGAAGCGAACCAAGGGCCTCATGCACGCAAGGCAAGGGCTCCACAACTAAGACACTTTCCCAGCCCCTCTAATACTTTTCTCTGCTACATTGTTACATTAGTTTATTCAACACACACATACACACATACAAACACACAGATACACACATTTGTATTATAAAGACCCACTCCGTCTGCAAGAAAATATTTTAATAGGAATTCCATAAAATATTTAGTCTGCTGAGTTATGATTAGAATTTACAGAAATATCTACTTGCTTCTTCCCCTGGACAAGTCATTATCATTTGTGAAGGTGTTGCCAATTGAATTTAGAATGCCCCAGAAAGATCTATGAGTTAAAGAAAAGTGACTTTCTATTTCCTCCCAGACTGTGGAGAATATCTGAATAGTTCTGGAGATTAAGTTCTTCAGTGTGAAAGCTATGAGAACATAGACTCTCAACTACTTTCTTATTTTATCTTTTAATCAGTCTAGGTTAAAAAAAATTTTCTCTTTGACATACTCCCCACCTTGCCATTGTCTTCTCACAGGCTCCCAAAGCAATAAAACCAACTGAACATATACTGAAACCTTCAAACTTGGAAATCTGAATAAGCATTTCTGTTTAATAAGTAGACAACATCACTTATTATGGTAGGTTATAAAGCTAACACATAAGTCTAGTCTTTCTAACAATGTAGAGTATATTAAATTATGTTTCATTATAAAATATCTAACTCCATGTTTTATTTTATATTTTTGTTTCTGTTGATCCCAGGGCTTAAACTCAGGGCCTGGATGGTGTTTTTGTGTTCTAAGCCAGTGCTTGACATACAATCTGAACTGGAACTCCATTTGCCCTGGTGGTTAATTGGAGATAAGAATCTAATGAACTTTCTTATGCAGGTTGGATTTGAACTGTGATCTTCAGATCTTAGCCTCTTAACTAGCTAAGATTACATCCTTGAGCCACCAGTGCCTACCCATGTTGCATATTTTGTGTAATTCAAATTTTCAGCATTGTATAGATTCTCCTAGTACAATAAAAAAAAAACAACAACCTAGTTTTCACTGTATTTGATGTTGGTATAATTTGTGGAGGGGAAGGGAAAAACCAAATTGTTTAAGTAGGGATACAGGTCGACCCAGTGCAACAATGAGATGTACAAGATGTTATGTAGAAAAATGAAATTTACAACTTTGGCTCAAGATGGGAGAGAGGGTCGGGAAGGGGAGATGGAAAGGGATGATAAAGGGATAGAAAGGAGGAGGTAACAATGCTTGATGAGAAATATACTCATTACATTGTCCCTGTAATTGTAACCCCTTTGTATGGTATTTTCACAAAAAAAACTTAAAACATAATAAGGATATTTGTAAAGTATATAATGAAGGAAGAATTTTCATCCTTTACAAAATCTATGCTAAACTATCTATATTTTACTGTACCTTTCCTGCAACCATTTTGATATAGTTTAATACCTGTCACTCCAAGTTTCTCTATATTCTACTGGAGATTTAATTTTTCATGTATGTATGTATATGCATATGTATATGTATATGTATATATCTATCTATCTGTATATGTTCCAATGTGGATCATCAAACTTGAAACTGCTTTTTTTTGGCTGTTCAGCAGTTAACCTGGTCGGCTCAATCTGTGACAATATCTGTGCTCATTCTGATCATTCCTTTATTTACCAAACCACCAGCCTTTAAAATCAGCTTTATTTCCAGAGATGATTACCAATCAGTCCAACCAATATACACCCAGAGGGTTTTAATAAAACAAGCTTTAAGGAAGGAAGATAACATGAAATGACAACTACAAAATTTCTACAGAGACCTGACATCTTTCACATTTCTGCCTTCCTCCTGATACTTAAGCAAGAATTGACTAACACTATAAATAATACTGCAATTATAACTTAAAGATCAGTGTTTTTTCGAACCTGAAGCCTTCTTTCCATGATTTTTGACATAAACTTTTGTGAGACTTTTTTTTATTGTGATGGCATTCCATCCAAAACAAAGCCATGTATATCAAGAAAGCCAATGGTTTCAACTCAGAGTACTAAACAAAAGAGGGAGAAAATTAAGGTTAGCTATATATGTTAAGCACAAATATAGGCAATACCAAGATATTTTGAAATTGTATACTTTACTGAATAAAGTGGCTCAAATCTATAATATTATCTACTTGGAAAACAGAACTTAGAGAATTCCAGTTCCAGGCAAAATGTTTTGTGCTTGTGTTAGGAGGACCTCAGTCCAAGCAGGCCCAGGCATAGTGATACTACCTCAAAATAAGCAATCAAATTATAATCTGCAGGTATGGTAGTGTCAGAGATGCTGTTTCACAAGTATAGGTTTTGAGTTCAATTTTCCAATAGCACTGGGAATTTAAATGTGGCATGTCTAAGGTCAAGACTTCATACTTGTCTTACAAGCTCTAATAAAACCTTTACCTCTTTTGCTACTTTTTAAAAGTATAACCATAACTTCCATGTCCCAAACAAATAATTTCATATTAGAGATTTTCTTCTATCTATTAAGTAATATGTTATGTCCCATTGAAATCAGACTAAAGATAAAAAAAACATTGTTTTACAAAGTGATTGCATATGGGGAAACAGAATCTCAAAGGTAGCATTTAAGTTGAAGTCTACTCCAAAAGAAGCAAAATGCCTTGAATATGCCAATGAAAGAGGAATCAGAAGCCAACTCTAATCTTGGAGTTCTAATTCCACCAACTCAGAGACAATGTATTTACAATATTAATGCTACCCAATCTGTGGTAGTTTATTATTGCAATTACTAGCAAACATGTGGAAGCTATAAGACATGAAAAGTCATTGACACTTCGGATCCAAGACTCATCTCTATAATCCTAGTGATTAAGAAGTACGAGACTTAGGGGATAATGGTTTTCAGGCTAGTAGGAAATTCATGAGGTTCTATCTCCAATTAACTACAAAAATTTCTGGGCTGGGGCATGGTTCTAATAGTAGACTGACCACTGTTAGCAAAAAACAATAAAACAAAAAAACTGAGAGCATGATGTATGTTCAAGCCCCAAACTGGCAGAAAGAAAAAGTCCATAGAAGAATACTATGAGAAGAATTATGAATAGGACAGCAGAACCAAAAGAAATAAACTTATTGATATAAACAAACCTTCTCATTGTGAAATATGGCACAAACTGTAATATTTAGGGTTTACCTTCCTATACAGTAGAAATAAATGGCATTTTTACTTGACGAAACTAAAATATAAAACTGTATGCAATAAATAATCACATTACTTTTATCTTTCAATAATTTAACTTGTTTTACTAAATATTTCTCGAATAGTGTAGCTTTTGAAAATCAATAAATGTTGTATTTTCATATATGATTACATATCCTTCCAATTACTTTTATCTGCTGTCATTAATGAAGTATAACTAATAGAATTAAGTATATACCCTGAGGGAAATAAGATACTTCCTTCTAAATACAGACTTGGAGGCACTCACACAATCACACACGCACACATATATATTTACCACTCTGACGCAGGTTAGATTCCTGACATTGGGTGTCAGCAGTGATCTAATAATCAAATTTTCCAGCCCAGACATTAAATACATTCATAATTCCACACAGACAAAAACACCAGATCATTCAAAATAATGAGAATATTTAACAGAACCAACCAGCACTGAGCCATCTACTCCCTGATTTCATTCATTCATGATGATGCATTTTTCATATCATAATTAAAAATATTTTTGTCTCTGATTAGCAGAAAAAATATGCTATCATATAATAGAAATTGTAGGTAAAATTACTTGTAATCTTTAATAGATCTTATCAAAGACTTCTGTTTCCTTCTTGCAGAGTGTTTCGGGCATTTTGCCCTAATGTCTATAATTAAATTACAAAGGACATGCCATATACCTTAATTCACTTTTCCTAAAGGTTATGCTATGGAGTTGAATCTGATTTGTTTGCTTATTCTAAATTAAATATTCTCAACAACTTGCAATTATTGTTTATGTTACTCCTAATCCATTTGAAATATCAAATAGAACTGGAAATTCCCCTCGGCAATGATTTGTGAATGTCATTAATGGTTGTGGAGGGATGAAGGATTGAATTATCTAGAATGCATTAAAAATGGCACTGTTATTCAAAGGGCTGATCATTTAGTCAGCTTTTAAAGTGTGGTGTTCTTATTTCATCTAAGAAGATAACACTATGATTTCCATCACATTCTTGCCTGCAGAGAAGTAGAATTATTTCCTTTGTACAGTTGATGTCCAGCTGCGACTTTAGTGAAACCTACAAACAACTGCACAGGTGTATTAGCTGCTCTAGATTTTGAAATTTTCTTCCTGTAGCCCTTGTGATTTGAGCCCAGGTTCATGGGAGAGTCACATAATCCACAGTAACAAAGCACCACAATATACAAAGACCACGTGCAAAATAAGGTTCAATTTTTTCTTTGTTGTTTCCTTTTTTTATTGGTTGTCTTTTAAGGAGCTAAGGGTGTATATTTCTCATTATTTTTGATGTGACTTAAATAAATTTTCCAGATTTTTCAAATAAAATAAAGAGATATAAAAGAGACCTATTTAGTCACAAAATACAGCTAACCATTTGAGTGATTTTTTTATTCTAATCCTGTTCTCAGTTATCTTCAAATAACGTTGAGATGAGCCTAGCATATGTGTAAATTGACATGTATAAAGCACACAGAATTCTGGAATCTTTGGACTGTGATTTCTATATAACTTCACTTAGAAAAGAAAATTATCACTTGGTTCATGTCTGAAGTAATCTACTTAAAACAAGTTTTATTAATTTTATTAATAGATGTCATAATCTATGGTACTGATGCATTGCATAAGTATTTGATTCCTTATGTCCACTGAATTAACATTACATTTATTTTACTTTTTACACATGAAATAATGACATTCGTGAGGATAAAACATGACTTTTTTTTAATTTTGGTTGCCAAAAGGGAATTATTAGACATTTGGAACATCTAAATATGAACTTTCAAATTTCACTAGGACTTGAATTGTGTTACTTACAACTTTAATATTAAAATAAAAAGCATTACTAATAGAAAGCAATATTATGTTATTACACCTTAATCCCTGAATTGACTTCATGATAAAAAACAATTAGATTTATATAACAACATATACATACTCAAATGAACTATGAGATACAGAAACAGAAAACTTCTTTTTTGTTTTGTGTTTGTAGTTGTTTATAGTTTGTGATAATTCTGTCTTTTTTACCTTATGCCTGGTATATTCATTGTGTGTCTTCAGGAAGGTGAGGGGTGGGCACAGAGCTTTAGGGAAAAGAGTGAAAAATTGCAGCAGTGGAGTTCATTGAACATTGATGAAAGTGAACTATTTAACACATGGGTGGGGACAGAAGGGTGGGACTGGAACAAGTGAGGGAACTGAAGACATTTCACAAAAGGAAATGTACTCATTACCTGATCCTTGTAATTAGAATCCATCTATAAATCACCTTAATAATAACAACAGAGAATTTTTTAAAGTCAAACAGAATGTTGCTTGTTAGAATTCTAGATTTTTTTGTTCACTGGTTTGAGCTTGTTGAGTCTATCTCTGAAAATAGCTACATTGGCATTCATTGGGTGAATTTTTGAGCTACTAGTAGATAAAAGTCAATTATGATTGTATGTTTTTTGAGACTGATTCACTTATTTTTTAATCTAATTTGTATTATTTCTGTCTAGTGGTTTTTGGTTTTATTTTTCCTGTTTTGTCAAAGACTTAGTGGTGCATCATTAGTGCTGATTTAAGATTGTTCTAATTTGTTGATGTACATACTCAAAGCTATAAATATTCCTCTGAGTATTGTCTGTGCTGCTGCTGTGTCCCAGAGGAGGTAGTATTTTGTGTGTTCATTTCCACTGAATTCCATAAACGTTGGAACTTTCCTGTATATCTCTTCAGTGACTCACTGATGATTTAACAATGTGTTATTCAATCTCTGTGGGTTTCAGAATGTTATGTGATGCCTTTTGATGTCGAGATCTAATTTGGTACCATCATGGTCTGACAGGATACAAAGAGTAGTTTCGTTTTTATTTTTGAATTATGAAAGATTTTCCTTGTGATATAAAATATGATCTAATTTGGAGAACATTCCTTGGGCTGCTGAGTGGAATATATATTGTGACACTGGTAGGTGAAATACTCTGTAGATTTCTGTTAGGTATAACTTGTCAATACAATTATTTAGCTCTAAAAATTTTTGCTAAGTTTTCACCTGGATGGCCTGTCCAGATTTGTTCAAGCAACCAACAATTTATTTGGATATATGCATGTTTTTAGGGTAAGTAGTATTTCTCTGATGAATTTCTCTAGGATTCAGGACATTGATATTTAGAATTTTTATATCCTTCTGATGGAGAGTTTTCTTTGTCAATATTTAATGTCCTTCTTTGTCTCTTTTTACTTTCATACTACTTTTATTTTAAAGCCATTTTAATCTAATATTTGTATAGCTACTCGCCTGTTTATGAGGTCCATTTTTAATTTGTAAAGATGACTTACAGATGGGTTACAATTACATAAGTCAGATGATGAGCACATTTCTTTTTGAACAGTGTCACCTCTTCACACATATTCTCCCAGTTTTTCCCTTTCAAACTCCCTCTCGCATAAGTTGTATAGTTCATTTACAATGTAATGTCTATTGAGTAGCACTGCTGCATTTAAGCCTTTGTCCCACCATTTCTGTATTCCCCGTTGCCCTATCCAAACGTGCATATAAGACCAAAGGTGCAGAAATTAAAAAAAATGGCATCAGAACACTGAAGGAAAAAGCAAAATAATAAAGAAACTCTCATAATCATTTCTTGGAGATAATTTTAATGAACATTATTTTATATGATAATATTCGTACAGCTATTGATCCTTTGTGATCCTCTCCAAAGGTCATCCTCCTTTGATCTCACTGTATAAATGTTTAGAATCCCATACAATTTATCATGTCCAAGTGTAATGTTTTCTCTTTTACCATCCAATTGTGTTTACTTGTAGAATTAGAGGCACATTCTACTACAACAAATGAGGGAAATTAGGCAACCTATGTTTCTTTGAGTCTGTCTTTCTTCACTTAATATAAGTTTGTTCCAAGTCTTTCCATTTCCTTATGAATGGTGTAATATCATTCTTTCTGGATCAATAGAATCGCATCATACTGAAGAGTTTCTACATGGCAACGGAAAAAGTTAGCAGGATATATAGAAAGAGAACAGAATGGAAGAAGATTTTTATTAGCTAAGCATTAGACAAGTGTTTTCATAACTAACCCATATTTAGAGATCAAAAAGTTAAACCCAACAAAAATAAACCCTCAAATAAACAAGAACCCAATTAATATATGGGATAAAGACTTAAAGATAACTTCTTAGAAGAAGTAAGAATGACAAATAGCTGCATCTCTCTCCATAAAAGAAATGCAAATCCAAACAACACTGAGATTCATCTCACCCTTCTTACAATGTCATTATGAAAAAATGAACAATCACAGATACTGATAGGGATGTGGCCCAAAGGAAACTCTATTACACTGTTGGTGGGAATGTAATCTTGTTCAATCACTTTGGAAAACTATGGAAATTGCTCACAGAACTGAATAGAGAGCTACCCACCAGTCATTTATCCAATAGAGCCGAAACAAGGCCACACTGAAGCTACCAGCATAATCATGTTCATTATCGCATTATTTTCTGTAGCCAACATATGGAATCAGCCCAGATGCCTCTCACTGTAAAAAGAGATCAAGAAATATATATGTATATATAGATTATATATACATATATATATATCTAATTTTATTGGTCCCAATTTACAAGTATATATGTACATATATAAATGTATGTATACAAACATATATGCATATATATATATATATATATATACAAACATATAAATACATACATAATGGAATTCTGTTCATTCATCAGAAAGAATAACATTGCACCATTCTAAAGGAAAAATGAAACACTTAGAAATAATATTAAGTGAAATAAAGCAGACCCAGAGAAACTTAGTTTGCATGACTTTCCTCACTTGTGGTAGATAGGAGTGTCTATAAATGTAAAAGTAAACACATTGGATGGTATGCAAGGAGGTACAAATGAATTAGCTGAAGTGTCAGAGTCCATGGAGAGTGAAAATAATATAATTCTCTTAAAAGGCTAAGTGAAAGCCAACAAAATGAATACCAGTAAATATGTAGTGCAAGAGAGGATAGTGGGGGGCAATGTGAGAGGGGTAGGAAATTGAAGGGGAAAAGGATAGAATACAGGCAAGAATCCATTGTATACTTCCCAGAATTGAAATATACAAAGCAAGGGATAGTTTGAAATGAGGTTGAAGATGTTGAAGTGGTGACACAATTCCAGGTGCATTGTACACCTAAACTGCTTTGTTAAATGGCAAGAAATTCCATAATATAATATTGAGATACATAAGGATTGGATGAGAGTTTTGAAAGGGGTGAGATTGATCAAGATGCACTGTATCCACATACTGTTTCAGTGAATGGCAACCCCTTTGTACAACTAAAGAAAATAAAAATATTCAAAAAATTAATTATGATAGTTGAATAGAGAGTTGAACCTCAATTCAATTCCCATTTAAAACCCGAAGACTTGGAGAATAAAATTCAAATAATAAAACCTTATGAATCTTTTTTATCAGAATTTGTGAAATTTAAATCAAAACTTTGCTTTTTGTCAGCCATTGGGCTGTTAAAATATTTCAAAGTAAGTGGCTTAAAAATATCAGGAGTATATTATCCATACTCCAGAAGCTTAAACATTGAGTTTAAAAATGGTTATTCAAAGCAATTTTTTTGTCTTATGGGGGTCTACTTTCTGATTCATAATATCTATTTGCTGGGCGTTCACATGGCAGAGTAATTATATTGGGCTTCTTTCATCAGAATCATTATTGCAGGGTCATCTCTGAAAGGTAGATTCTAATGTCACCAGACAGGAGAATAGAATTTTAACATGTGTATCTGGAAGGAGTTACATTGTCCAAAACATTTTGCTACTTTTTCTTTAACTCAGTGTGGTGTACATTTGGATATTATTTCATAGAACATAATAACTTAAGGACAAGATTATATCATGTAAATTATGAGAATTATTCTTCTTACAATGGGAATAATTATAGTGATGGCCAAATGAAGTATGATTGTTTAGTGGCTCTTGAATCACATCATAGGTAACCATGTTAACGTGGTACAGCCTTTCTAAGGCCCTTCTGATGTATTTGAACAATCTCCAATGAGTTAATTGCTTTCAGAAATATTCATTTGTGCCAACAAATACAGATCTCCTTTCATTTTAATTAGAGTATGCTAATTTCTCTGATAAAACACATAATAAAATTGTTACAATTAATATAACATAAAGACTAATATTAATAGCATTATAATTACTAGTATTCACATTATATAATATATTGACATCCCTTGGTTACTTGAATTTTTAGAATATTTATAACTAAATGTAAATTGTTTGCAAATAATTATTTGATGATGTATGGAAAATGAGAAAAATATTTGCATGCATATTTACTACAGATGCAAACAGATTCACCTGGTTATTTCTGAACCTTCATTTGTTGGTTTCATTTATGCATTGGGAACATGCAGAGAAATGAAAATTGCAAACTTGCATTTACTAAAGGGTTAATTACAAGTTTATGTTGGGCTAAATAGCACATTTTATAAATTAAATTGTTTTTGTCCCTTCCTTCCTCCCTCCCTTCCTTCGTTTCTTTGTGCCTTAATTCCTTTCTTTTTTCCTTCCTTCCTTCTTTTCTTCTTTCCTTCCTCCCTCCTTCCCTTCATCCCTACTCCTCTCTCTCTTTCTCTCTTCCTTCCTTTTCTTTCCTTCTTTCTTTCATTCTTTTTCTTCCTTTCTTCCTTTCTTTCTTTTACTCAGACTATCTCTTATGGCTATAGAAAAAATACCAACTCTTATACTCCAAGGTGTTATGAGTAATTATAAATATACTATATTAACATTAATTTTAATAACCTAAGTTGTATCTTAAGACAAATGATAATAAAAACAACTTCACAAAATTTCAGGATATGTAACAAATATTACTTTCCATGATATTGTTTATTTCTTTAAACTAAAATAAGAATTTATACATAATATTGTGTGTGTGTTGTTCCTGATTTGAACTCTAGACCTATCCCTTGATTTTTTACCTAGCAAGGACATTGCTCTAACATTTGAGCCACAACTCCACTTCTGGCTTTGTGTGTGTGTGCGTGTGTTCTGATGTGTGTGTGATTAATTGAGATGCGACTCACAAACTCTTGGCAAGTCTGGCCTTTTTTTATTTTTATTTTTTTATTGTGAAAATACTGTACAGAGGGGTTATAATTACATGAGCAAGGTAATGAGTACATTTCTTATCAAGCATTGTTGCCTCCTCCTTTGTTTCCCCCTCCCAAAACTTCCCATCTACCCCCCATCCGCCCCTCACCAGGCCAAAGTTGTAAAGTTCATTTTACAACATAACGACTTTTACACCTCATAGTTTTAATGGGTCCACCTTTATCCTTATTTAAACCATTTGTTTTTTCCCTTCCACTCCACAAATTGTACCAACATCAAATACAATGAAAGCAGTGGGGGAGGGACATATCTGAGACAAGCAGCAAAGGTCAGATAAGTTGATGTTAGGTGAAATGGACCCCAAAATAAGTATTCAAATGTTTTTTTCTTGTAATTGTTTCTAACATATTTATAAGATGATATCATTGTGGTCAAGGCTGGCTTTGAACCCCAGCTTCCTGAGTAGTGACGATTACAAGCTTGAGATACCCATATTCAGCACTGATATAATATATGTAAGAATAAAATAAATTTCTTATTATTTGAATTCTAGAGGCTCAATTTAACAAATTAATATTTAGATATTTATTTAGTTAGTGAATCTGAACCTGCAGTGTGAAAAAAAAGTTTTCATTTTTATGAAAAAATATACACTCAAAGGTTTAAATGACAGAATCTTTGCACAAATTGAAATACTCTAATATTCAAAAGTGATGAAGGGCTTGTTAATGAAATTTCTCATGTAAGCTAAAAGCAATAGGCTCTGTTAGGGTGAATGAAGTAATTTTTCATTAAATTAAATATTATCTACTGTGGTCACATGATTTTCTCTTCTTTTAAACCAAAACTTTTTTCGACATAAAATATAGATTCATACATTTTTGGAGTATATAAAAATCTTAATTACTAGTTATTTATTTCTGAGGTTTGAGTACCGAGACATTTCAGAGAAACACTGAATTTCATGTATTTTATGTCAACAGTGATTTTTAGAAATTGAATCAGTCTCCATATGAAATAAAGCAAGATATTCCATTACATGGAATTATTCCTATAGACTTGAATATAACTTATTTTTGAATGGTAGGAAATTCATATTATTCCTACTCTATGGAATAATTAAGAAATAAATGATTGTGATAGTATTTATTTTTCCTTCAACTAGAAAGAAAGAATCTAACTATAGATGACAAAAACTTGAATAGAAATGTCATAAAATTATGAAAAATTAAAGTCATTATGAGTTAGATGAAATAGTCATTTTTGAAGGTCACCAAATGAAATCTCTGAAGCTTCCTTATCTGTTAAATAAAATGTATTTGCACTCAAAATGTTTCTCCAGAAATGGTATAACCAAACCACCTCCATGCCAAATAGCTTCTTTGATTAATTCAAGTAAATATTTAGGAACAGAAGTTATCACAATGTATAGAAATATTTACCCAACACTCTAGAAATTAAATCTGAAATCATAAAGGATTGAGATTAATAATTAGCTTTCACTAAGTTGCCATAAAGAGGTGAAACCTTTCATGTGGGCATAGTTGTAGAGATTTGGTCGCTGAGAACTTGTGATCAAAGGTGTTCAGATCAAAGTCCTTTCCTCCTCTTCCTTCTTTTTCTTCTCTGTCTCCTTCTCCTTCTTCTTTTCCTTCTCCCTCTCTCTCTTCTCTCTTCCTCCTTCGCCCTCTCCCACTCCTATTCCTGTCTTCCACGAATACACATATTCCAACACATATTCCTGACATGGGGTACTGTGCCACCACCAACCCAAGTCAATGAAGATAGGAAACATAATCTGAATGTATAAAATCAGAAGTCAAGTTTAATCTTTCCCCCTTTTAAGTTAATTTTATAAAGTATTTTTTCATATTAATAGGAGACTGTCACAGCATGCTCTCATTTATTATAGGGGATAAGATTTACTGGAAAAAATCTAACCAACATCACCTTAATGAAATGATTGATTAAATTAATATTATATTAGGACAAATCTACTTTAAAATATCAGATATAGTTCAGTACAAGGCAAAATATCACCTCTATGATTTCGTATAAAAGACAGCAGCATACAATCTGTTCCTCAAGGAAATTGACCTATAATTGGCAGCATTGTCAATTTCATAAATGATTTAAGAAGACTATAGAACAAATTTCAACTCAAACTGCATGATATAATATTTACTTTGTCCCCTGTATACCATCTTTGTCTGGTTCCCAAAATGACTTGTATTTTATCATATTTTTAATTAACTTTAAGTAGTTGTGGGGGACTTGCTGTTTGACAAAGCAGTATATTAACAGTGTATAGTGAGTTTTTTTTTTTCTTTTTCCTCTCCTGAGGTTTGAACTCTGGGTCTGGGGGCTGTCCCCGAGCTCCTTTGGATGAATGCTAGAACTCTATCATTTGAGGCACAGCAGCACTTTCTGATTTTTCTGAGATTTAATTGGAAATAAGAATATCACAGACTTGCCTGGGCTGGCTTCAAACCTCAATTTTCTGCCTCCTGATTATCTAGGATTACAGCCGTGAGCCTCTAGTGCCCGGCTTAATAAAATGCACTTTTTTTTTTTTTTTTTTTTTTTTTTGCCTAGTCCTGGGGCTTGAATTCATGCCTTGGCAACGTCCTTGAGTTTTTTTCCTCATGCTAGTACTCTATGACTTGTGTGATAGTGCCAATTCCTGCTTTTTTGTTTATATAGTACTGAGAAATCAAACCCAGGGCTTCACACATGCAAGTCAAGCATCTACCACTAGGCCACATTCCATGGCCATACAATGCATCTTATGATCGTTATCCCTCATCCTTCTTAATCCTATCTCATAGCTCAATTTACATGAATTTGTAGAATACTCACTGTCTCTTAATGTCATATATAGGCACTCAGAGGACATATCACAGATCATATTTTCTTGATAGTCTTATTCATCAACATACTAAAGTTGTGCATTATACAATTCTGTGATTTTAAATTCTAAATTATCACTCAGTTTAACCCACTACTATTCTAAAAATTTTCCTAAGGTTAATGCAAATGCAATCTGTGATTCTTCGATAAAGTCCAATGATTCTTAGAATGTTAAAGAGTTGGAGTAAGAACATCACCTTCAGTTCAGGAACATTTTATCATTACTACCCTCTCAAAATACTCAAATATTTATTAATAGTCATTTCCTGTCATCATTTCAACCTACTCTCCCTTTGAGCAGCTATTATTTCATATTCTACCTCTACAGATGTGCCAATTTTAAAAACCTCATATAATTAGAAAATGTAGTCTATTTTATCCATTTCTCCCGTGTAATATCACTGTTTCCAAAGTAAGTCCCTGTAAATTTTTCTCATGGATAGAGCATATTTTTTTGTATGCATGTGTATATTGGAATAACATCCTCAATGAGCATTTCCATGTTTTATTATATGATATTATGAAGGGTTTTGCTATGTATATTCTTGTACATGTGTCTCATTGGACATATGTTGTAACCTGTTTTGTATATAAAATTATAATTCAAAATACTGGATCATAGAGACAATTCTATGTGTAATGTCTTAAAGATTTCCAGTATATTTAAGAAACTGACTATATCATTTTAAGTGCCAAGCACCAATGTATAAGGATTGCAATTTCTACATAATGGTTGTGCAGGACTATCTTATTCTTTCTATTTCCACTAATCTCTATATGTATGTAATGTCTAGGTATGTTATGATCTTTCCATATGTTCCTTGATTGTTGTTATATTACTATAGAGATATGTATTTGGATTTTTGGATAACTTATTCAGGATGGTTAAAGTATTTCATTGGCATTAATATGCTCTTAATATATTTCTGATTCAAGTCTACTTAAATAAATATATATATGTGTACACACTACATGTACATATGCATATAGTCATACTTATATGTGTATATATTCAAATACCTATATATGTATACATATATAAGAATATACAGATGTATACATACATGTATATATAGAGATACATATATTATAGTTTTTATTTGTCTGTAAGTTATTGGCTCATGCCTGTAATCCTAGGCACTCAGGAGGCTGAGATCTGAGCATCATGGTTCAAAGCCAGCCTGTGCAGGAAAAGTCCATGAGACTTTTATCTCCAATAAACCACCAGAAAGCCGGAGGTGATACTATGGCTCAAGTGGTAGAGCTCTAGCCTTGAGTGGAAGAGCTGAGGGACAGAGCCCAGGCCCAGGGTTCAAGGCCCAGAACCACCACCACAACCAGCAACAAGGAAAAGATTACTGACTCAAAAAGCAATAGTATTAAGCAGTCTTAAAGATAGGATCAAGTCTAACATTTTAGAATTATCTTAGGTACCAGCAACTTTCGAGTCCAATGAGCCATGAGCCCTCAGCATGTTGACTGAATTTCTTAGTTTATTTACACAATCATTATAAGTATGCATTTTCTCATCTATCTTTCTTTCATTTCACCACAGAATGTGTATTTATCCTTTATGTCATACTTGAATACCAAAGCCTTTGGAAGATAGTTATTAATTGGTGCATATTAATTATATGAAGATATCTTATTGCAATATTTTACATTCTCACATATTGATGAAGGGCCTGATTAACCGGTTTCTGGCTTTCTCCATTTCCATTGCCCTTTATATTTCAACTGTTTTCTTTGAATTTCTTTATGCTACCTTCACATATTCTCAAAATGTATTAAAGTACTATTTACTCACCATCATTGAAAATTATACAATGCTGAATATGAAAGCAAACATCTAAATAAATGGAGACATAATTTTTGTCGATTAGAGGATACAATTGAGAAAAGATATAAATTGTCTCTTCCCCTTTTTTTGGTCATTCATGGGGCTTGAAATCTGGTCCTGGCGCTGTCCTTCTGCTATTCATTTCAAAGTGAATGCTCTACTCATTGAGCAACTGTGCCACTTCTGGTTTTCTGGTGGTTAATAGGACATAACAGTCTTACATACATTCCCATTCCAGCTAAATTTCAACCACAATCCTCAGATCTCAGCCTCCTATGCAGCTAGGATTACAAGCATAAACCAACAACACTCAGCTTCATAGTTTTATTTATGTTTATGACAATTTCTAAGAACACCTGACTAGCACTCTTTGAGTCATTGACAAAGAAAAATAATCTGGAATATATTTCTCTGTCCAATATTAAAGCTATTAGTGTAAAATTGTTATATTTGTAGAGGAAAGATTATCCAGCTCAATGGGTCTGTAGGGCACCAGATTAGATCCACGTAAATATTATCAAGGAATATTTAATAAGGGGTAAAACCAAACATTTGTGGAATGATGTTCTGTTTAATAAGTGGTGATACATTAGGCAGTATTTGGGAAAATTAAAAAGTGAACATTGACTTAAACATAACAATTTATTCAAATGTTAACTTCAAACAGGATTAAAACGTGGCATATAAAACAAAAAGAGAGATGGAAATTTACAGCAACGGAAGATGTTTTGACAATTTTGAGATTTGGCATTAAAATTATAGGAAAGGAAAATGAAAGAGTTGAACTCATTGAAAGTGTAAAACAATTTAGCCTATGAAAATTCATATACAAGTGGTGAGCAGGTGGCTCATGTATCTCATCCTAGCTACTTGGGAGGCTGTGATTTGAGTTTTGCTGTTTGAAGGCAGCCCACAAAATAAACTCCCTGATAATCTTATCTCTGATTAATCAGCAAAAAAGCCAGAAGTGAGGCATGACTGAAATGGTAAATTGTTAAAAAATTGCAACAAATCTCAGGGACCCTGAGTTCAAGCCCCAGGACCAAACAAGTTTGAATCAACTTGATATAATGTAACGGTTATAAATTTTAACAATTAAATCAATGCATATTACACATTCCCACAGAAATATAATTGGAAACAAAAGGCATAATTGTTTTCTTAAAACAAGTAATGGAACCATGAATTTCTTTCACTTTAAAATTCATGTTTTTTGTCACTTTAATTAGCAGACTTCCAGGACTAAAACTAAATATATTAATTGTATACCACAAGAAGAAAAGTGATTATAGTTAAGAATAGATATTTCATCCTAGCCAGAAGATAAGTTTTTGAGCATTCTCTCTAAAAAGAAATTTTATATGCAGAAATTAATGGATATGATGTAGCTTTATTATTACACAACATATAAATGAATGGGATTATCAAGCAATATTTCATAGCTTTGTAAAAAATAATTGTGTAGCTAGGAGTCAGTGGCTCATGCTTATAACCCTAGCTACTAAGAAGGCTGAGAGCTGAGACTCAAGGTTCAAAGCCAGCTTAGGCAGGAAAGTCCGTGAGACTCTTATTTCCAATGGGCCACCAGAAAACTGGCAGTGGCTCAAGTGGTAGAGCACTAGTCTTGAGCTGAAGAGCTGAGGGACAATGTCCAGGCCCAGATTTCAATCCCCTACTACCAACAAAAATTAAAAATAAACAGTTACAAATAAACAAATATTTTGAAATAAATGTGAAAAATATATTCTAACAATTTTTAAATCCTTACTAGGCATACTAGTTTATATAAATATAAAGAATTGCTTTCTGGATTAGTTGTCATTGAGTCAAATTTGTAAATCACACATTTGTCACTCAATTCATATTTGTATATTTCTATACTTATATACTTTAAGTATAATTAAGTGATAAGTGAAAGGCAATACTGTTTTAGGAATCTCCCTTGGCTTTCTATAATTAAGCCTCCTACCCTAAAATCAATATGCCCTCCAAAATAGTCAGACGTTTCATCTCACTGGAGAAGAAAAGTATAAGCCATAATCATTGCTAGAACAAGTAACATTTCACATGTATTTCACTTAGTTTAAGAACCAAAACATTCAAATCATCTTAATAATGCCAGTAATAGCAAAATGTCTTCTGAGCTTTTCAGTCTTTAAGGAGATGAAAATCTTTAATTATACATCTATTTTTTTCTACATAACATCCTATGTCTTAGGAAGATATTTTTTGGTAACCCTCTGTTCCTGATTAGAAGACCGGAATAAAGGCAATAATGAAAATAGCCAAGGAAAATACTTGAAAACTATTAAAAAAGCAATCACAGACACTCTTGTTTTCATCAATTTCAATGAGAATGTATGTAAAACTATCACGTTTTGTTGCACTTAAAGAGCAATAATTAAACTTTAATTAGCAGTGAAGAAGGGAACAGAAAACTTTGTTTGAAGACAGCTTGACTTTGAACAATTCAACACAAGCATAATGGATTTATCTTGTTTTTCTATGCAGTTGCCAAAATAATAGAGAGCAACACCCAAAGGCAGGAAAACACCTAAGTCAAAGCAGTAAACTTTTGTCTATAAAATAGTTTTGAGGGTCTGACTCTTTCAAAGTCAGGCTTGCAAAGAGGAAACTGTATTTGCTTTGGAGTGAACAATAAAAATATAAAAATCCTCTATTAATGTTTATCATATTTTGATTAGGACTTCTTGTGTTGGAGAAGAGTAAAGTTATGAAAAAGTTCAAGAGTATTGGACTATTCCCCAATATCATTATTATTCATCAGCTATAGCTATGGAAGTAGCCTTGATACTCTTAATATCATTCTTCTTTACATTTAGAAGCATTGTTTGTTTCTGGGTTATAAGCTGCAAACACTTGAGTGTTAATAAAGGGTCATTTCTTAAGAGTGGAAAGATGCTGTGCAAACAAACCTAAAATATCAAAGACTTAGAATAGTGGAAACTATTTTCTAGCTATATCACAATCTGTAGATGTAGATTTTGTTTCAAATTGTTCCAGGGGAACCATTTTTGTTATCTTCTTTTTGACCATCTAGTGATCCTATACCATCCTATACCATCCTGGGATGGCTGTACATTTACTGGATTCTCTAATTGCTGTTGGAAAGTTAGGAGGGATAGAAAATTGAGTTTTTGTATCTGTTTTATCTTATTTTTTTATTACTTTAAAAACTGTAACTCAAAATGACATAAATTATCTTTATAATATTAGGAGACAGATTTCATTTCCATATTCTTACCCTAGCATTCTACATAATTTTGGTATTTAGTGATCCCCAAATGTGAAAATAAAGATAGGAAATCTCTTATTTAAATATTATTTAGAATTTCAAGTTTTCTTTATGTAAGGCCCGTAAGTAGTATTCACATCATACATGTGTACAAAGCCAGTGGCAACATTTTCTCATATTCTCAAAAACTAAGAAATGTGGTGTCCCTGCAGTTGCATCAGGAAAAGTCTGTAGTTGAATTAGTTTACTTATCTAAATCTGCTGTAAAATATTTCTACACGTTAGTTGGCTTGAATAATCTGTATTTATCATTTTGCAGTTCTAAAGGACAGAAATTTAAAAGAAGTCTTACTAGATTAAAATCGAGCCACCTACAGAGCTAAAATATTTTTCAAATGATTCTAGTGGAAAAAGCATTTACTTGCTATTCTGCTTTCCAGAAATTCAGAATCTGGGTTGTTGTTGTTTTCTTTATTTTCTAATGTAGCATCTTTACATGTCTCTGATGGTTGAAACCTCATCATGTCCTTTCGAACTACACCTGGGACTTTAAAGTACCCATTTGAATATATTTCCCCTATCTGATAATTCTTCATATTTGTGTTCATTGGATTATGAAAGGTGATTATTTTACAAACTTATATACGTATAATGCAAATGTACATTTGAGGGATTAGTTATTTGGGGAAGACAGATATTATGGAAAGGTATTTTGCTATGTAAAATGAGTGTATAGCATTCTTTCTACTATAAACTGTTATCCTTTCATTAATTTTGAACAACATATTTCTTCAATGAAATATAACTAGAAAAAAATTAGTCCCTGAAAGCAACTAATCATGATTAAAACCTTGTCATGTACTAGAAATCCTAAATGCCAGAGAGCAGCTCCTGAAGTAGTTGTGGAACTATCACTTTTTGTATATTCTGCTTACAATCTTCTCTTTTCAAGAGCATTTGATTGTTATTATTTTGGAATTATGGTTAATATTTATTTGACTGCTATTTTTAAAAATGCATTACCCAATACTGGTTCTCTTTTTCTAACTTTTTTGGGTCTATTCTATTTCAGGAAGAAACACATCCATTTGAATTACATTAACTGCTTATTGAAGTTGAATCATCATGGAGAGGAAAAGAAGAAAAAAATATGTCTCTGTGGGTATGTCAAGATAAAAATGTATCTACAGGCTATTTATCTTAAAATCATCTAATTTTCATTATGTTTGGATTCTAATAAAATTAAGCCTCTCAACTCACACAATGTTAATGCAGTCTTATTTCATGCCTCCCAAAAGCAAACAACAAATTACTATTTATTTTAAAATTATTTTAATTTTTTCAATTATCTTTTTTTAAAAAACTATATTTTTAAAAAGTTAGCCAAGGCAAATGGTTCAGTAGCTATTTAGAGTCATGTTCAGAGTCTATGGTGAAATCCAGAAAGGGAAAAAAAATCATGTTTTTATTCTTCCTTGAGCCACTCTGATTTACTTCATCTATTTCTGAAAGAATAAAATTGTGGCTTTGAAGCCTTTTGCTTCATGTCCACAATGTGTCATTCTTCCTTAATTAATAGGAGAATTTGGAGAAAAGATGAGAATCCACAATAGAAAAAGGAGAAGAGTAAAAGAGAAGGAGAAATCTAGATATTTTTTTCTTCCTCATCTCAATCACAAGATCTGGATAATGATTGTGGATATTAGATCCAGTGCTCTAGAGTGATTAAACACATCTACAGAAATAGATAACCCCACAAGTGATCACATGGAGAATGCTTATTTATAAAAAATTGTAATATCGCTCTCTGCTCTTTTCTAGCTCTCTCTGCTCTCTCTCTGCTCTAGCTTTCTCTGCTCTCTATGCTCTTTTCTAGATCTTTCTGCTCTCTGCTCTCTCTCTGCTCTCTCTCTGTTATTTTCTAGCTCTTCTCTCTCTCTTTCCCAGCTCTCTCTCTTTCCCAGCTCTCCCAGCTCTCTTTCCCAGGCCTTTCTCCACCGCATTGAGTACCAAAATGGCCTGGTGCCAGCCGGAATGCTCCATGTAGTACCTGCGTTACCTAGGCAACTTGGACACCTGGAAGAGGTCACATCTGAATTTGATGTGGCCAAACCTTTCTCCACACATAATGCCTAGTTCAGGCCCAGACGCTCTCTCTCTGCTCTTTTCTAGCTCTCTCTGCTCTCTGCTCTCTCTCTGCATAACCTCTGCTCTTTCTGCTCTTTTCTAGCTCTCTCTGCTCTCTCTGCTCTTTTCTAGCTCTTTCCTTTCTTTGTTCTAGCTCCCTTCTCTTTCCTAGTTCTCTCTCTTTCCCACTTTTCCCAGACACGCTCTCTCTCTGCTCTTTTATCTCGTTTTCCTCTCTCTTTCCTCTCTTTCCCAGCTCTCGCTCTTTCCCAGGCCTTTCCCAGCCACGTGGAGTGCCAACCTTGCCTGGTTCCAGCAGGTCTACTGAATAAACCTACGCTTTACCTGAAAAAAAAAAAAACGTAATATCTTCCAATAGGAAATGTTATCAATTTGTTTAGTTCTTGTTTAGGATTTGTTGAATTCTGGTGTGCTATAGCCAGCTATCATATCTATATATCTATATATCTATATATAGATATATATATATATAAAAGAATAGTAAGAAACTAGCATCTTAATATATTCTAATATTAGCTTAGTTCTGCCTGTGTTATATGTATGAGGCTGTATTTGAGTTTTGCCTCAATTTCAAATGCTACACTCTTCCAACACATAAGTTGAAAGAAGACTCCCTCTGTAAATATGCTATTTTTATAGCTAAGGAGAAAAAGACACAGATAATGAGATAGAAATCTTTCCCTAGAAATAGCCTTTCACCACTTCTGGTTCACTTTTGTAAGCTGAAGTAAGTCACATGACCCATCTTGACACTGCAGAGTAGAGGTAAATCTCACCTACAGGAAGCTGATTCAGGACATAGAGTAATATGCCAAGATATGCAACACTTGAGATAAAGAGGGAAAAAAAGAGAACCAATCAATCAATCATACTTGCTATCACATGTCTCTGCAGGAAGGATGCTATTACGTTCCTTATTTTCTAAAACGACTGAGATCTTCAAATCATGACTTTTATGTTTTGATGTTTCAGAAATTAGAGAACATTTTGATATGGAAACAGCATAAAATTTCAAAGAAAGTTGGAGTAATCACTTCAATACTACCTTTTGTTCTCCAAAAAAAGAAACCATTTTATAGACAAAAATTTGTAATTTCTTACCTAGTATCTTATTTATTCAGAAATGGATTTTGTTAATATATGTGACTATCCACCAGAATAAATGTCTTCATTTATCTGCATCTTGTGCAAACAGCAAGTCAATTAGATGTAAGTGGGAGTTCATCAGTAGCACTTTTTAAAAATGCAAAAAATGTGGACAGGGAGCCAATATACATATTTTTCCACCATCACTTACTTCATCCTCCTTCTTCCTTCCTAGGAAACACACCCAATCAATAAAAAGGCTTACATATTTGGTTCTTGACCTGGAAAGTGGAAGCAGAATATTATGGATGTCTGGGATGACAGTTAATAGTGTTTTACATAATAATGTCACATACAACAGCCCTAAGAGTCCTGCAGGTCTTAACACTACTTCCTTAGTGATGTGATCGGAATGTCAGCCTTACTGGACTTAGTATTGTTTTCCACTTCCTTTTCTACCACTTGGCCAAAATTGTAATACATATTAACCGAATGAAAAAGTAATGTCATCTTAAGAAATTCTTATTGCAACAAGACATTATGTCGAAAAAACAACTTTACAACTTTGGCGGTGGTTGAGGGGGAATCAGAGGGCAGGGATGGTAAGGGGAAACAAAGGAGGCAAAAATGTTTGTTAAGAAATGTACTCATTACCTTGCTTATGTAATTATAACCCCTCTGTACTGTATTTTCACACAAAAAACTTATTAATATAAAAAAAGAAAGTCATTTAGGGCTCTGGGAATGTGGTTTCATGGAACAGTTATTGCTTAGCATGCATGAAACCACATAAACAGAAAAAGAAACACTGGAAGTGGTGTTTTGCCTCAAGTGGTATAATGCTAGCCTCGATAAAAAAAAAAAAGAAGCTCAGGAACAGTTCCCTGGCCCTGAGTTCAAGCCCAGGACTGTCAAAAGAGTCATTTAGCTAGGAAATGCAAAATAAAGAACCCATACTTGGAATATATAATTGCTCCTTCCAACTGATACCTATCAATAGTCCTTAATTCATGTACTTTACCTATATTAGAATACTGTGTTGAACAAAAAAAACCATTTTGTTAATAGGTCATGGCAATTAATACCAAGAATGTGCTTAGATATCAGTGAAGATTAATCCTGGAAATTTAAAGATTCCAGGCTCTTGAGTGGCCACTGCTAATCACAATCAGAAGGGTAGTATAAGTGAGATTTGGAAATCTTTTTGGTAAGTTATGGCACCAAAAAGGCAGAGGTTAATTGATAGTTTTGACAGAAAGAATAACTCCAGATGAAAGGAATAAATGATAATAATAACTAAGTTATACCATAAACTGTTCTAGAGAACCATTTTTGATTATAAATAACCAAATAACTTAGGCTAGTTCGTAATCTCTGTGTGATAAGTTGTATATACTTCTATGCTGCTCTTTCATACTTGATCTCCTTTGCTTTCTACAAATCTGTCTTTCTCTATTTCTCTATGAACAATTTCTGATACTAAGTCCACATATGCAGACAACAGAGGATGCTAATGTAAGAGTCCCATAGGTCATGAGTCATTAATGTAAGAACATGGAAAAAGAGGACATATTTATTGCTACCTCCATTTTATTGAAAAGCTGCAATGTCACACCATTTGATTCAAATTTCCATTCTTTGTCAACATAGTGTCATTAAGTGTACATAAATGCAAATATGAGCTGGGTGCTGGTGACTCACACTTGTAATACTAGCTACTCAGGAGGTTGAAACCAGAGGATTGTGGTTCAAAGCCAGCCTGGTCAGGAAAATCCATGAGAATCTTATCTTCAATTACCACCAGAAATCTGGAAGTGGTGCTGTAACTAAAGTGGTGGAGCCCTCAACTTAAGCTGAAATGCTGAGGGACAGCGCCCAGGATCAGAGTTCAAGCCCCATGACCAACAGAAAAAGTTCCTCAAAAGGCACGACGAAGTCAATACTAATCTTCCCAAGCAGAGAACATAATTCCAAAATAATTCAGTGCACCTACTTTTGCTGAGTTAAGTTATGGTTTCTTTGCTGAACATATTCTCTTCTTTTAAAAATTTGTCGAATACTAGCTTTATAATAAACTTCATCTAACATGTCTTGGTTCAAAAGAGAAATCCATACAGTTGATCTCACTTGGATTTATTACAGTCTCAAAGCCAACAGGCAGAAGAATCTGTCAAACTCTTATCTTTAATTAAACACCAAAAAAGCCAGAAGTGGAGTTTTGGCTCAAGCAGTAGTGTACTAGCTATGGTGCCAGGAGGGCAGGAAGGACAACTGTTCAGGGACAGGGGCCAGACTCTGAGTTCAAGCCCCAGAACCAGCACAAATGAAACAAACAAGCAAGCAAAAAACGTCCACATATTTATTTTGGACCATCCTTAAAGCACTGGTTTGAAAAGAGGCTCCTTTTGCTGATCATACTCACTGGATCCTGCTTTTTGGAATCCTTATTGCTATGGTGAACTCAGGACCAGATTAAAGTAATGGATAACTGACTCCTGCAACAAGACAATCATGTCAGGAGTGAAATATCTAGGCACAAGTTACCTTTAAACCTACATGTCTTTGTTTCTTTGCAGTAGAACACTTTTAAAACAACGTTATTTCCTTTTTATCTATGTTGGCCTTCAAATGGCATATTGTTTCCTTTTGTAATACTCTCAACTAGAAATTTACAGACAAGTTTTATGTGAGTAAAGAACACACTCGAAAAAGTCAGGGACCGAGTTTCCTTCAAACTTTGAATTCTTTTCTTGTACAGGAAAGCGAGCGCACAAATTAAGTTGAACTTGTCATTTCTCTATGTTCAATTCCTCTCTTGGAATCAGTTTCCACTTCCAGTAACAGTTCCTTCCAGTTACTTCAAGTAACAATCTATGGTGCTGCTCCAGGTAAAATGAACGTTTTGTGGCTTCATTGAAATAGCACAAGTACATCTTTGTACATGAGATAAAGTGCTTCAGAAACAACTTAGTCATGAGAAAATACGGAATTTAAATCACTTATAAAACATTATACATGTACATATAGCCATATAAAATGATGTTAAGTGAAATGGACTCCAAGATAGGACACCTTGATTTTTCTTTATTGTTACCTAACAGGTACTATGTGATTTTTTTTCTCTTCTATTTTCTACCACCATGGTATACTGTTTTTACTGTATTTGATGTCGGTGATCTGCATCTTGCATATACCTTTTTCTAATGTGGGGGGTGGGAAGGGAAATAATAAAATGCTGAAACAAGGGTACAGTATGACCCATAGTAACAATGAGTTCTACAAGACACTATGTAGAAAATGAACTTTATAACTTGGGGAAGGGAAGGAGGATTTGGGGCGGCGAGGAGGATAGGGAAGACGGGAAAAACAAAAGAAGAGGTAACAATGCTTGATAGATTATGTACTAATTAACTTACATATATAACTCTACCCCTTCTGAACAACATTTTTACAATAAAAAACATGAAAAACCATTATCCTGGAGTACATTAAGTTCAAATTTCCTAAGTGCTCTATAAATTAAGACCAATTTTAAGTGAGAAGAAGGTTCTCAGAAATATGCGTGTGTGTGTTGTACATTTTTTCACAAGTGTACATAAGTTAACAGTAGGAGAAACAATATGAATAATAGGAGAAAAAGAAGTTCTGTGTTTAAGTATGGTTGTTCAATACAGTATAGAAGACTCTGCAAATAAGACAAATTTGAAACAATAAAGCCAAGGCCAGTATGTATATCTATGGGAGTGATGTAGAGAAAGCATTACTACTCAGTGGAACATGAAGGATGAGGCCACTCTGTTTCTTCTTCTATCTCTAAATCATGGCAATTAATCATGCAAATTTGTAAAAACTAGAATGGAAGAATAATTCTAGTTTCAAAGCAAGTCATATATAAGAGCATGGACTTAACTGGAAAAAGAAAGCCATGTGGAGAGAGCAGGAATTATACTAGCAATGAACTGGTGGCTAAGTTCACATATCTTTTATTTCTTTACTTTTCTTTTCCTTTGGTATTTGTGGGGCTTGAAGTCTGGGCCTGGGCACACTTCCTCTACTCTTCACCTTAAGGCTAGCAGTCTACCGCTTGATCCACAGTGCCACTTCCAGTTTTCTGGTGGTTAATTGGAGATAAGTGCTTCAGAAACTTTCCTACTTGTGCTTGATTTGAACTGCAATCCTCAGATCTCAGCCTCCTGAGTAGCTAGGATTATAGGCGTAAGCCACTGTCATCCGGCTTAAGATCACATATCTAGCAGTGTACACTCAATGTATGTAATGTGTATGGTCATCTATCTTTATATGAATTCTTAAGTTAAAAATCTGGGCTACAGGTTAGACTTTACACTCACAAAACTGTTTCAAGTTTAAAAGATGATACTCCTGGAAAGATAAAACCTAAGAATGTAAAGGATTCTGGGAAGTTCAGTTTGCATCCAGCCTGGGAAAAAAAAGTATTTGCCACAATACCTGTAATTAACCAGCCTAAACCTGCATTGTAAGAATGGCTGAAGTGATGGAATACTAGGTAGGAGCAAGACTGCTGAATAAGAGCTTGAGGTTTTGGCATACATACACGCAAGCATGCACATACACAGAGGCACTTATATGTGTAAACACACATATGTAAAAACTCTCAGAATGTGGAGAAAAAGTTGGAAAATAACAGTAAATATGTCCTGAGTAAGACTACGACAAGTGATAATTTTAAATATTAGAAAGTCCTCAAGTGAACTTTCCCCCCAAAAGATTGAGAATATTACAAAGATAGGGACCAGAGATATTAAGAAAGTCAAGTAATCATTATTAAAGGGATCAGATCCATGGAGGAATGAATCAGAGAACCCTGTAGGTGCATCTGAAAATGTTCATATCCTGTGTCAAATGTTAGAACGTCTTTGAAAATTGTACATAAACAGTCAAAGCAGTCAGTGTAGTGGATAAGATCATCGGAGAAGTTCAGAATTGGTAGCCTGTTTCTAGATTAAATAAACCAACAAACTATGGCAGGGCAATGTGATACAAGCCTGGAATTCTAGCACTCAGACTAAGATAGGAGATTAGAGAGTGGAATTACATAGCGATACCTTCCCTGGACCAGGTAGTATAATTTGTCTCACTAAAACAAGCCAAAAAACAAGAAAGGAATACCCAGTTGGAAGTTTGGGCTAATTTTTTCACTATGTTTTGATAAGTCAAGTTTCCTAGTGAAATGCAACTCATATATCATCATCACTTCTGTTTTACATGCTCTCTTCATTACAGAACATTGCTAGATGCAAAATAGCTCATGATTCCCAATCAAAAATTTGAAAAAGTAAGCACCATTCTGTTGGATTCTAAAGAAATGATGAAAGATTACAAAAGCTTAAGCCTGGAGAAATAGCAAAGTTCATCTAATGTAGGACTTTGGAGACCTGCCTAAATTAGAATTTAGATTTGAAATAAATGCTTTTTGTTTGTAATTTCATATTCTCTAGGATACTACAAAAATGTTTTCAAGTAGAAGATTTAATTTAGAAATTCACAAATGATTCTGGCATTCTAATTACCTAGAATATTCTTTCAAGTGAGGTATAATTAGAAATTAGTTAATACATAATTCCAACAGTTCATGTATAACACGATAATCTGAATAATCTAGACAAAGTTGCCAACAAATGGATGCTATTAATATATAAATTTAGAAAAAGAGCAATTTTTTGAGGCTTTGGTGTAACATTGTATGAAGAGAGTAATTGTATGACATCTTTTTTCTTCTACCTATACATAACACAGGAAGAAATTTCCTTACGTACCTCTTAATTACTCATACAATGAGGGAAAAAAGCTAGGTTTAATGCTTGTTTATATTTTGTTTTTGTTGTTTAGTTTATGCTAGGGCTTGACCTCTAGGTCTGGGCACTGTCCCTGAGCCTGTTTTTGCTCAAGGCTACTGCTCTACCACTTGAACCTCAGTGCCACTTGTGTCTGGCTATTCCTTATGAATTTATTGAAAATAAGAATCTAAGGAAACTTGCTACCTTGGTGGGTTTGATCCATAATCTTCAGATCTTAGTATTCAGATATTCTGATCTCCTGAATATCTATGATAGATAAAAATAATACATAATAAAATTAATATAAAATAATAATATAAATACTATTTGCAAGTGTTCTGATCTCAAGAATACCACTGGAGGGAAAATGATGCAGAAAAGTTTAGTGTAGTGTTCTTTGCACAATTGGGAGGGCATCACAGCAGAAATGTAGTATTTTTTTCACAATAGTGATAAGCTAGTCATGATGTGAATTTAGGCAATTTTAAGGCGCACCTTACAAGTTGCAAACTGTTGGGCTAGGATAAAAACTTGGGATTGATTGTCATAGAAATAATAGCTTATTCTGATGAACAAGTGTTTACTCTTCAGGAATTAATTATTATAGATAGGTCATAGTTTTATCTTCTACCAGAATGTGGCTATTTTTTCTATTCACTTTTACATATGTAACATCACATTGGAAATTTCATCTATTGCAGAATTAATTAAAATGCAAACAGATACTGTTTTAAATGTCTCTGGAATGGCATGATCAGAATTTGAAAATGATTAGTTAGTAGTCATCTGAATTTTGAAGAATACATATATTCTGTCGTCGTAACAATTATTCAGTTTTAAAAGTTAGGAGTTTCCGTAGAATTAAACTTTTCTGTTTTAGTATGAGGTAATGGTTTTTTCAACATAAAGGCAAATATATTGTGAAGATATTGTATAGTTTGATAACATTCAAGTTGATGACCCTCTGATAAAGAAAGGGGGAATAGAATGGTACTTACTGTACCAATACAGTGAAATTATATTTTTTGTAAGTTATTTTTTAATTTAATTTTATTGTCAAGGTGATATATAGAAGGGGTTGCCGTAATTGTAAGATGGTGAATACATAACATGTAGAACATTTTATCCACTACCTCACTTTTCTAACAGTTTTCCTTCACCCCAATACCCTTCACAAGTTGTAATGTAAATTTCCATTATGTTGTCTTGTGAGCATTGATATTACATTGGTTTATACTTTGTCCTTTGTCACGCCATGTTGTTGTTCCTCTTCCCTTCCCTAATTAAGATAAATATATATACAATAACACATGATACTGAAATCAAATATAACAGGGGACAAACCATAGGGGAAAACACAAAAGAAAAAAGAATCACAGAGTACATTAAAAACAACAACCACGAAGAAAACCTTTGTTTCCATATGTAGGAGTTCATTTTGTTCATCATCATCTTATACATAGCTACTGAGCCATTCTCCTCATCTGCTAGGGCTATCCTAGATATTTCCTACTTGGTGCAAATTAGGGAAACCATGGAATCTCTTTCTTTGTGTCTTGTTTATTTTACTTAGTAGGATTTTTCCATTTCCATATGAATTGCAAGCATAGAATTCCACAGTGGATATATTTATCACATTTTGTCAATTCGTTCATCTCCTGAGAGGCATATTGATTTAAAACATGATTGCATGTAAGTATCACTTAGGGTCATTCAAAAATGACTGATGCCACCTCCCCAGATATTCTAAAATCATGATTTTTATGAAGATAGGATTTCATGGTGGTACAAGTGTTCAGATATCTAGATGAGTCTAATGTATAGCTTGCACTGAATTAGGCAGGAAGATATCCAATATCATATGGGTTAAAATGGTAGTGACAAAATATTCCTTTGAGAAAGATAGAGGAGGCTTCCAGAAGTATGAATTAGTTCAGATAATTTGGAAGGATTTAGAAATGCAAGCTCAAGTATGTCTCTTTAAATAAAAATTATGTAATTGTTAGGGCAAAAGATGGGGAGGGGAAAGAAAACGACTGACAGTAGATCATTTTCCCAAGTTAGAGTATAAAAAGACGTAATCTACAACTTCCCAGTTAAAAAGAGAGTAATATACTATGTCCCACTTAATTTAGGTACATGCAAAAAATTTACTTGGGTTTTTCCTACTTTAACCCACCAAAAGAAGTGAAGTCTTATAAGAAAAATTATGTTATTTCCATTACTTCAACCTGAACACTAACTGTGATGAGCCCTCTTTTTCTCACTTTGCACTTGGAAAATAGTCCCTAAGTTGATGATGATGTGGCTGATTAGAGTCAGAGTTAGGGGCTTCTACTTGTACAATTATCCCCGAAGATTTTAAAGCAGTTTTTCCCAAGATACCCAACTACATTTTCTTAAGCTGTACTTTGAACACACCCTCACACCTGAGCACATAATTTGAAATTATACTTCAGCATTTCCTTGGCACATTCTACTTTGTGCCTTTCGATTTTTTGCACATTCCTTTTGAGTTCATAGTTGCTCTCTTTCCATTTCATCTATACAAACTGCTAAGAACATTGTTCAACTACCACTTCTTGTTTGCACAAGACCAGTCTATGTATGAAAGTACTTTGTCCATATTAAGCAATAGGGTAGTACTCACTCTTTGAGGAGAAAAGTTCCACAGTGTAACCCTATGCCCACATTAGAGAATGTAGAATTTAAAGCATTTTGAGAAAAACTGATATTAGAATTGAAAATCTCCTTAGGTCAATTTCCATGGGGCTCATTATGTTTCCCATGAGAAATATAAATAGCCACAAAATCTAAAGCTAATTAGTAAGTATCCGAATTAACACTAGATCCAAGATGTTGTGTTAGTACAAGTCAGCATTGTAGGTGAATCCTTCCCTACTTGCCAATGGGTATGAGAAAATGAAAGGAAGGCATTACAGCAAAATGTCTTACCTTTTTAGGCATTCAGTTGTACTGGTGAGGGTAAAGTCTGAACTCTCCAATTCAATAAAAGCTTGAAGTTTATAAAAGCATTCCCTACATATAAGAATTTGTGGCAGGATGATTGACAGGGTTATTTCACCATGGAGATATTCCTAACAAGAACTAGAGTTAAATGGAGTATATGGCAGTTATGATGTGTCAATGACTATTGAGGCATTTTCTATTCTAAAGAAGAATCAATTCGAGGAGTCTTCAGTCACATCAGTAATGCTGTTTGTTCAACCTAATACTTAGTGTTACTTGGCTTACATTTATAACGAATAGGCTGATAAGACATCCAAACATATCTAAAAATATTTCAATAAAATCCCAAACTGATGTGGATACATGGGCCACACATTAGAACTGTAGGACAAATTAGGCTTGTCTGTGCTGTAGTTCAATCTACAATCTCCTGAATAAACAAAGTCTTCAAAAATGTTCACACAATACCTATGAGTAAAGTTCATGACAGTTATATCTGTATAATTTTTCTAAGTTCAGGATAAAAGCATTGGTTCTCAACATTTAAAATCAACAGGATCTGTTGAATTTATGGATCCAGAATTTTATGGCTTCATATTCATATCCCAAAATTTTATCAATATGACTTTCACCAAAACAATGATCTTATTGAACTTGTCTATGTCCTTTTACTATTCAAATCCAAACAGTATATTTCTTTCAATATCTTCTTGCAAATTCCTTCCTTTACTTCTGTAAATCTGTGTTTGTTACTTTTTTATTTCCTTATTTATCTCTTTCTTCCAATCTTGTCTACAGTGGTGCCCACATTGCTCACACCTGTGTCAGAACTTTCCTTTTCCTTTTCCTTTCAAAAATGCCCCCAATTTTATTATTCTTTTTCATATTCATGGTCGTGGATATTTTGATGATGTCTAAACAGACCCATCTTTGCAACTAAACTTTAGAACTATCAGATTTTTTCCCTTAAATCCATCATTTCCACCTGTGGTCCTTATAACTAAGAGTAGCACTAACAGAGTTGCCAGCCAAACGTGTGGAAGCACATTAGATTTCTTCTTACCCTTCTACTCCCTCCCATTAGATAAGATGAATGATCCAGATTTTCTCAGTTTCTGTCACTCAAATGATTTCTATTTTGGGTGGGTGCATTCATGGGGCCTGACCTCTGGGCCTGGGCGCTGTCCCTCAGTTCTTCAGCTCAAGACTAGCACTCTTACCACTTGAGCCACAGCACCACTTCCGGCTTTTTTCTCTGCTTATGTGGTGCTGAGAAATCAAATCCAGGGCCTCATGCATGCAAGGCAACCGCTCTACCACTGAGCCACCTTCCCAGCCCCCACTCAAATGATTTCTATATACTACTTTTTATACCCCTGACACCAGCCTGTTTCATTTACTCAACACTGTCATCTAGTCCTAAAACAACCATATCCAAAGTATGCTTTTTCCCCATAGTCTTTTCATATTGGTCCCCTCCATCACCAAATTACTCTCTTTGTAAGCACACAGAGTGAAGAACTCAGACACAAATTCTAGTATCATTATTTACTCACTACATTGACTGCTGGCCTTACATTTCTCATCTATAAATGGATGTAATCTACCAGAAATAATGAAGAATATATGGGTTGACTTCTAGAGCAGGTAAAAAGAAAAGTGAAGAGTCCTTATATTTTCCACCTTACCTTACAAATAAGGAAAGACTCAAATTCAGTTTGTTGGTATAAAGTCACAAATTGTTTCCTGCAGAAATAAAAATAAATTTTACCTCCTGGCTCTAAGGTCTATGTCATTTTAAGGTAACTACAGATATGTAAGTGGTACTATGTAAAAATAGTGTCATGTTTTTTCAGATGTATTGAAGAACATATCCTAAATATATCATTGGAAACATTGGTTATTGAATATTATCTATAGGAGAATGTTTTTGAACTAATCACACTAAGCTGAAAACTATACCTTAGTCCATCAAAATGTGGAAATAAATAATTTTATTTATAAGAAAATAATACCACCAAGAAAAGTGTGTATACATTAGAGAGACTTCAGGAATAACATTAGGGTTTTTACTGTCTCTACCCATTTATGTGATAGTATTTCTTGATATTGAAACTCTCTTCTTGTTATTCTTATTGTATGTAATCCAACGCTATTTTTTACTATATATTTAATATGGGAAATATAGCTTCAAAAATGTGTAAAGTTTTTTCCTTTTCAATCACAATATTGTCATTATCAGGGTACTCTGTGATCATCATTATCATCATCAAAATTATTATTAGAATCATAAGTGGTAACTATTGAAACTCTGATATGTATCTATGATTTTGTGATTATTCGTTTTGTCTTTTGATTAATAATTTTAATGTTACCACTGAGCATGCATCCATATTAAAATTTTGAACAAAGAAACAAAAAAACTAAACCATAACAGGTAGCTTGGCTATGTGCTTATAACATATTATAGAATAGATTTTTGAAGTATTGCAATTTCCTAACAAGTATGAATTAACTTCCTCTCTCCTCACCACTACACACAAATATTTAAGAGTTTGAACAGAATTATTTCAAGTAATATACTACAATATCATGTGTATATCTAAAATTCCCTTAAAAGTAATAAACGCTACATTCTATTGAAATATTAGATATTTTATTCTAGGAAACTTTTGGAAAAACATACTGTATATCTTTGAAATAAAAAGGTAAGAAAATAGTAGCATAAGAAGTTTTAGAAGGAGTCTGTCTTCAGAAATGTATTTGTGTATATATATATTATGTGTAGAAAGACATACATTTTTAGAGATTGTCATCAGAAATATATACATATATCTAAATTTATGTGTAGAACAATATACATTATAATGAAACAAAAATCTTGAAACATAATTAAAATTAAAAAATACATTAAACCAAGTGCCAGTGACTCACACCTATAATTCGAGCTATTCTGGGTAATGAGGTCTTAGAATTGTTTTTGAAACTAGCCCAGACAGAAAAGTACTTGTTAGATTCTCCAATTAACCACTAAAACAGGAATTAGCTCTATATCTCAAGTTGTAGAGTGCTGGCTTTGAACACAAAATGGCTTAGGGACAATGCATAACCTTGCAAACAACATCTAGAACAACAACAAAATATATCACATTAATTTCACAGAAGCATCTTTTACCTGCTGTAAACATGTCTTAGAAACATGAATACATGCCCATGGAAAATGTTAGGTAAAAAGTATAGAATATTTACGTCTATGTTAAAGACATGACTATTTAGATTGTTTAAGATATTTAGGTAATGATTTAAAATTAAGAATAATGATAATATATTGGGACTGTCTTTTATTCTATTTTACGATAGTAATAAAATATTTGTAATTATTCTGTAAAATTACTCTTGCTTGGTATTTGAATTATAATAAGTGATAAATATTTTTAAATGATTTCCATAGGAAAGGATAATTTTAATGGTATTAATTCTTTTGTAATTTCAAAACAATTAAGAAAATTATACCAAGGCTGGTTTTCTCTAAAACTATATTTGTTTTCTTATTCTAATTTGCATATGTTCGTAGAAATTAAAATTCCAAAAATTCAATGGATGTTGGCATTCAGGATCATCTTCATAGATACTAATAATGGAGTCGCTTAAGTGGAATTGTTTTATTTCATTTGTTTTTGTCACAAATAAATCAAGATGATTGTATGTTTTGTTTCTTTTCACGTTATTGGCTCTTATCCTGAGAATACTTTTTTTCTAGCAAAGTAGAGAAAAGCAATTGGATTGAGCAAGTAACATATGGCTATCAAAAAATGCAGATACATAGATTTGTGTTTTCTATCATTTGCTAAAAGTTTCTTCCAGAAAAGGTTATCAATTACGTATAAGTGATGTATAATTCCTAGATATTCCAGTTATCACATACATTTTTTGATTGGGTTATCTCTGCATAAAGTATAAAAACAGACAAAAAACTCAAAATAAACAGAAATCACATCTTTGTTTTAGAAACTGCAGTTTACAAAGAATTTTTAGCCAACACCAAAAACATTAGGTATTTTGCATTTTGTAGGAAGAATTTTTAACTATAGTTTTATTTTTTTGCTGACATGAAATTCACATACAATATATTATCTCCTTTCATTGTATACATTTTAGTGCCTTGGAAGTGAATTGTATACTCATAGGTTTTCCAAGCCTAATTTTCACAAACTTGGATTTCTTCAAATAGAAATGCTATAAATTTTAGAACAGATATTAAAATAGATATAAAATTGAGTTACAGGAATTTGTCCTGCATACATCTTCTATAGGGTGTCTTTTCAAAATTTGTTTTGAGGAATTATTTCAGGTTCTCACTCATACTGTCCAAGTGCACAGTCAATGAACTACATTCCCGATCCATACAAGTTTTTTACTTCTCTTTAATACATACATAGGAGTGTAATAGCTAGAACATATACAATTCTCTTTGACCTTTTGAAGACTTGAAAAATTGCTTAATAAAATGACTGCAGTAGTACACAAATCATTCTACTATGCGAAGTATATCAATTTCTCCACAAATGCATTACTATATTTTGTGTCATCTTTTTATATTATGGTCATACTACTGAATTTTCTTTTTCTTTTTTCTTAGATACTAAAGAGGAGCTTAATTCATATGCTCCTCCTATTGACTATTAATTTACATATGTTCTTTATAGAAATACCCTGTTCGGGAAAAATTTGTACAGAATTAGAAGATATAATAGTACTTAAGATTCAGGATCACTGTAGCATTAACATTGTAGCATTAACAAATATGTGCCCTCTATCTGTTGGATATGTTTTCACTACTTTCATAGAATTAAGAAAGGTCATCAGTTGATATTAATTTATTCTTGCTTTTCTTTAACCACTAATGCTTTCCATATCAAATTTTTGGAAACCGTTACTGATCCATTGTCATGAATTTTTACATGTATGTTTTGTAAGATTTTACAACTCACATTTAGTTTGATAATCATTTTTCATTTAAAAATTTTTGTATAAGGTTTGAGGTAGTAGTCTAAGATCATTCTTTAAAACTAGAGAGGCAGTAGTGCCAAATACCCATTTAATATTCTATTTTTATTTCATTAAGTCATGACATCCTTTTCAAAATCTATTGACAATAAAACTAAGAATTTATTTTTGATAAATCTGTTACATTCTTCTATGTGTCAGTTCTTTCACTAATAAACATGGTAATAAGATTCAAATCTAGTTAGAGTGCTCAAGCTACACCATTTTACAAGATTGTTCTGATTGACCTGTATTCCTTGAATTTACATACAAGTTTATTGAGCAAGTGGACCAATATTCTACAGATATCTAGATTTTTGATAGTCACTCATATTTTGCACCTTGTGAAAACACAAGACCCCAGATATTATATAGTGAAAAATGTCTTTAGAGAATGCTTAAAACAACTAAAATTAATTTAGGAATGAGTTAAGATTTAGATAACACTATAGAATAATAAAGTTGAATGATAACGACTACAGAGAAGAGTGAAAGGGGATAGAATGATCGACCACCTAGGAGCTGTATGTCATTGTTATTGTGTTTCAAAAACAGAAAGACTTCAGAGAAGAGAAGGAGGAAAATAATCAAAGGGTCCTTAATCAAGTTCTTTTTAATCCACCTAATAGTGTGGACTGAGAGTCAGAGAAGATAGGAAAAATAAAATAGAAAATAAAGCATTTTATAGACCTCTTACAATGTAAATAAATTGTAATAGCAATATGATAATTAATTTCCAAAGAAATAAAGGAAACAATAGCAAAAAGAATGAAGGCAAAAAGAATGAAGAGAGAAAAGAAGCAAAGTAAAACCTTTATCAATAACAAACACAAGAATTTGGAAGTGAAAAAGCAGTGGAAATACTCTAAATAACAATAAAATAACAATGCAAATTGCTAACGTGGATAGAAAATGGATCACATTTAATCATATATAATTTTGAAAAAACATACTAGGAATGAAAATTTTAAAGTCATAATTTAAAACATTATTTACATTATAACTACACAGTATAGTTCAGTGGTAAAATCTTGACCTAGCATATGTGAAATAATGGTGTGATCTCCCAAGCATTACAAAGGTACACACAAAGCACACACACACAAAAACCATATAAACACACACACACACACACACACACACACACATACACACACATACCACATACACACATTTGGAATACTGATATAATATTAAATAGAGGAAATTATCACAAATATTAAAAATAGATTAATATATGAAATCATAATATTGCTCATACTATTTAAACATTTAGTAGAAATCAAATAATCACAATATACTTGGATTCTTATAGATTAAGTAAATGGAAAATTAAGAAATAGAAGACATGAGAACCTTTGTAAATAAGTTTTAAATAATAAACATTTTGAAACATGTATCCTTTAATTTTGACAAAAGATTAATGTTACTGGTGTTTAAGTCTCAAGATTTAGAATATGATAACCAGGTGCTCTATATCTCGCTATGGGTGGCTATATCTCAAATCATTTCACTCTGGATATTTTTATGATAAGGTCTCATAGTTTCTCAGGCTCTCCCAAATTACAAACCCTATTCACAGTTCCTACCATAGGTAGAAAATGGAAGACCCAAATCACCATGCCCAGCTCAAACTTTTTTTTTTAATTCAAGTACAAATATTTACAAAAAAGTGACCCGGAAATGAAGCCTTTCTTAATATAGTATGTGATTCTTGAAAATACAGTAATTATTTGTTACCTGGAAAAATATGTTTAGAACTATAAGAAAACCAATTTATGTAAATTCACCAACCATATAATAATTAAGAAAATAATATTAAATATTCACATGTTAAATATTTTAAAAGTAACATATATGTGAATAATTTACATGTGTAAAAATCATGCAAAATTAAATGAACTAATCCTACAACTCTGAAAAAAGAATTATCTTAAAAAACAAGAAAATAATTAATTAAGACCAAAATTTGAAATATAGAAAATAAAATGAAGTGTACCTTTTAGTTGACTTAAGTAACTGTAAACCCAAACAAGAAAATAATTAATTAAGACCAAAATTTGAAATATAGAAAATAAAATGAAGTGTACCTTTTAGTTGACTTAAGTAACTGTAAACCCTTTTTATATCAATTTTATAATAAAAAAGTATGAACAAAGAAAGGAAAAGTACATTTGAACAATACCAACAGCAAAAGCATCCGTAATTGAGTGTCCAAAAAAATCGATGGAGGGGATAACAATATTCCATCCAAAAGAAATGTACTCATTACCTTAATTATGTACCTGTAACCCCTCTGTACATTACCTTTAAATAAAATTATACTGAGATTAAAAATAAAACAGATAATATAGCAATTAAGAATTCTTAGAAGCCATTAGTTAAAAACTTTATAAAAAACTGCCCCAAGTAACCAAGGAATATATTTTGATGATACTATTTAAATACTTAAACGTCAGCAGAAAAGCAAAATGTTTAAAATCTTTTACAAATAAAATAATAAATCAGAATATGTTACTATAATAATCATTGAATGGATTTTTAGTGGCAGTCAAATATGTAAGAATGAGGCAATATGCCATTCGTTTGCACTTAATAAGTGAGAAAGAATTTTTTAGGTCTTTTAAAATATATCATAAGTTTAATGAAGAAGCTATTCTGTCACATCATATGATAATAGATAAAGATGATATTAGAGCAAAGAACAGATTGTACTAAGTTTTGGGATGTTAATGTATGTACTTATTTTGGTTTTGGAAAATTGTGAGGATTTCAACTTGTTCTTGTGGAAAGGGAACCCCTATCCTAAAATTAACCACTGATATAATTCCAGCCTAACAAGAACAATAATGCTAGGCTGGCATTATATCGGTGGTTAATTTTAGGATAGGGGTTCCCTTTCCACAAGGACATGCACCTGATCCATCAATGGCATCCGAGTTGCACACCAACTTGTCTAGTTTCCTGGATCCTGCAGTCCTTCCAATTTTAGTCTCTAGATAGTGCAGGATGGTGGAAATGATCCAATGCATCCAGGTATAGATTGGGAAGGAACTCCCCTAAAATTTGTCCTGCTTTTTGTTCTCAAGCCTCCTAAGTAGTTAAGAGTATAGATTGGAGCCCCTGGTGCCAAGCAGTAACAGTATTTTTAAAGCAATTAGACACATAGATGACAGGCTTGTGATTACCTCAGGAAAAGGATAAAAAAGCAGTGAAGCATAGAAGACAGACAGAATTTTAACTAGCTACTCAGAGGGTGAATTAGCTTAGCTAGCTACTCGGGAGGCCAAGATCTGAAGACCACTGTTCAAAGCCAGTCCAATCATGAAAAAACATGTGATTATCTCCAAGAAACCAGAAGTGCAGCAGTGGCTCAAGTGGTAGACCACTATCCTGGGGCACAGATGCTTAGAGCAGGAATGATGAATGCATGCATGAGCACATGAACATGCACGTGTGTGTACACACAAAAATGAGTATTTCAATGCAGAGTTCTTTACTTTTTTTACCTTGCTGTACTTTATTTCCCTGTATTAGTTCACAAATTAAGAAAATTAGCAAAGCAACTATTTACATACAATTCATCATGTTTCTCTAAAGTCTACTCTCTTCATGGCAGCCTGCTTTTATTTGACCCAAAAGTAAATTATTCAGGAGATCAATTCATCTCCCTCAACTCTGTAATGTTGGATGATTGTTTAAGTTCTTCCTAGTAATGTAATTTTGTGAATTCCTGCATCAAGTAGCATATTTCTTTCATGAACAGGGAAGCCTCTGGGGAAAAAAAACTATAGGTTTTACTCCTCCTGGCAAGCATCTGGAAATTTATTATCTTCATATAACCCATGATCTGTCTGTGTATGCCAAAGACGGCTGTGAATATAAAAAGACCCTTCTAAGCACGTAGAATTCATATACCATTAATAGGTATGAAGGTTTTTTTTTATTATTCTGAAAATACCATACAGAGGAGTTACAATTACATGGGCAAGATAATGAGTACATTTCTTATCAAGCATTGTTGCCTCCTCCTTTGTTTCCCCTTTCTATCCCTTTCCATCTCACCCCTTCTGCCCCTCCCCGTTATTCCCCGCCTTGCAAAAGTTTTAAAGTTCGTTTTTCGACATAACATCTTGTAAATCTCATTGTTACAATGGGTCCAACTCTATCCCTTCTTAAACGATTTGTTTTTTCCTTTCCCCTCCACAAAATATACCAACATAAAATACAGTGAAAACAGGAGTTATATCGTGGGGGAGGGACATACAAAGCAACAAAAATTCATCTTATAAATATATTACAAACAATCGCATGAAAGAAAAAAATATTTGAATACTTATGTTGGGGTACATTTCACATAACATCAACGAATCTTACCTTTTCTGCTTGTCTCAGACATATACTATTTACTACCAATAAGGGAAACTATGGTGCCTATGTGCATTTGGGCCTGGCTTACTTCACTTAATATAATTTTTTCCTAGACTTTCATTTTCCTGATAATGGGGAAATGTCATTCTTTCTGATGGAGGCAAAGAGTTCCATTGTGTATATATACCACAATTTCTTGATCCATTCATCTACTGAGGGGCATTTGGGTTGGTTCTAAGCTTAGCTATGGTAAATAATGTTGCCATAAACATAGTTGTGCTGGGAGCTTTAGTGTGGTCTTCTTTGTGATCATTTGGGTAAATGCCCAAAAGTAGGATTGCTCGGTCATAGGGGAGCTCTATGTAGAGTCTTTTGAGGAACCTCCATACCACTTGCCAAAGTGGTTGACCAAGTTTACACAACCACCAACATTGCAGTAGGGTTCCCCTATCCATATCTCCTCCTGAATCTGTTGTTATTAGCGTTCTTGATTTTAGCCATTCTAACTGGGGTGAGGTGGTATCTCAATGTTGTTTTGATTTGCATTTTTCTATGGCTAGGGAAGTTGAGCATTTCTTCATGTGTCTATTGGCCATCCTTCTTTCTTCTTCAGAGAAGTTTCTCTTTAGCCCACTTATTTATTGGGCAGTTGTTTCTTTTAGGATTTGTTGTGGGGGATTTAATTTTTTGGAGTTCCAAGTATATTTTAGATATGAGTATAATGCTTTCTGTAGTCCTGTCATACACAGCCTTTATTGTATTGAGGAATGTTCCATGGTTTCCTAATTTTTCCAGGACCTTCACCATAAAGGGGTGTTGGATCTTGTCAAAAGCTTTTTCTGCATCTATTGAGATAACCCTGTGGTTCTTATCCTTGCTCTTTTGATGTGATGAATTATGTTAATTGATTTGCGTATATTGAAGCAGCTTTGTATCGCTGAAATGAATCCTGTTTGCTCGTGGTGTATGATTTTTTGGATGAATTGTTGAAATCGATTAGCCAAAATTTTGTTGAGAGGCTTTGCATCAATGTTCATGAAAGAAATGGGTCTATAGTGCTCTTTCTTTGATGAGGGTTTTGGTATGAGGGTAATGATGGCTTCATAGAAAGCGTTCGCTTTATTGGGGAGTTACATCCGTTAATATTGAGAGATAAGACTGAGAGGTATTTGGATGTTCCTGCCATTTTATCCTCCTTCTTGGGAGCTACGCCTACTGCATTCTTCCTATGGTTCTTGGATTCTGTTTGGGTGTGGTTTCTTGGTCTTTATTGTGGTCTTGTTGGTTTTCTATGTGTAGGACATCTTTAAGTATCTTTTGTAGAGCTGATTTGATGGACATATATTGTTTGTTTTTCTTTGCTATGGAAGATTTTTATTTTACCTTCAGTTATGAAGGAGAGTTTAGCTGGGTACACTATTCTTGGTTGATAGTTGTTTGTCTTTAGGGCATGGCAAACATCATTCCAGGCTCTTCTTGCTTTAATTGTCTCTGTTGAGAAATCTGAGGTGATTCTAATTGGTTTTCTTTTATAGGTGACTGATCTTTTCTCCTTGGCAGCTTTAAGGATCTTTTCCTTGATCTGAATTGATCCCATGTGGATTATAATGTGATGATGGGATGTCCTGTTCTTGTCTGGTCTATTTGAAGTTCTAAAAGCTTCTTGTATCTGAATATGCCTATCTTTTTGCGTGTTGGGAAGTTTTCTGCTGGGATCCTGTTAAACAAATTTTCTAGACCATTAACTTCTGTCTCTATGTGCTCCTCTACACCCATTTCCCTCAGATAAGACCTTCTGATGGTGTCTTCCAAGTGTTGAATAGATTTATCATATTTCTTGAATTTGTCTTGGATAGTTGTATGTTCTTTCTCTATAATACCTAGGCTGTCTTCAATGCCAGAGATTCAATCTTCTGCATGGTCTAACCTACTGTCAAGACTTTCTACTACATTTTTTCATTTCTTTTGCTTCTGATTGGTCGGTTTTTATGGCTTCAAAATCTTTGTTGGAGCTTTGTTTTAGATCTTGTATGAAATTCTTTACTTCCTTAATTTGTGTTCAGTGTTTATTCTCAAATCACTTGGTTGATTGGTTATGGTTTCCTTGGACTCCCATTGCTTCTGTTGGGCTCCATTCAGCATTCTCTTTGTGGTCTCCCTGACTCCTTTCAGGTGTCTGTTTATGGATTCCATGAATGCCTCTATTGATCTTTGTCTATGCTCATCCCACTCTTGCAATTCTTGTATTACTCTTTGATTAGATTTCTCACGTTCATGCAACTTGTGTAGTTCTCTTTGTCTGATCTCAGCCTGCTCACGCAATTCCTTTATTTCTCTTTGAGTGTTCTCAACCTGCTCACACAATTCCAGTATCAACCTTTTAGTATCTTCCTCAAGCCCATGTGCTTCCTGTTTTGATCTTTGGTTTGCCTCCTCTCTCTCCCTATCACGCTCACACTGAGTCCTTTGCAGGGTTTCAATCATTTCATTCACCATGTTTACCAGTAATGTTTGTAGAGCTTTTTGGGAACTCTCCTCTGGATTATTCATTATCTGTTCTATCACCTGATTATCTTGAGTGGGAATTGAGATACCCGGACTTGCCATTTTTCTTTGTGTTTTTCTTGCTTGTTCTGCCCATTTGGGATGAAAGTAATGCTAGTTTTGTGCTAGAACACCATTTTAAGGCAAGCATCAACCAAAGTCCTGTAATTGCATAGTCAAAAGTCCGCAGATACAATCTATTTCAAGAGATACAGTCTATTCAACATTAAACAACTATGTATTAATGGGGTAAGAAGAGCAAAGAAGAATTTGACAAACCAGAAATTATTATGTTTAGGGAGAAAGGTGTGGAAAAATAGGGTTAGAGGGATGTGGATAGGTAAAAGGAGAGTGAAATTAACCAAGTCCTACTCTCAAGAGGGAAATGGATTGGAAAGAATGAAAGGAGAGAGAAAAAAAATTAAAAGAATAGACAAGAAAAAAAATGGAAAGACAAATATTTAAATTTAAAAAGTGAAACTCTTAAAAGTAATGAAAATTTAAAGAAATGACATTGAGAGATGAATGGGGATAGGATGAGAGGAGGGGAGGGATAGAAAGGAGACCTGAAAAACTAAAAAAATAATTATTTGTGGAGGGGAAGAGGAAAAACAAGTCGTTTAAATAAGATACAGGTGGACCCGTTGCAACAATGAGAAGTACAAGTTGTCATGTCGAAAACGAACTTTACAACTTTGGTGGGGGGGGGGAGGATTAAATGGGGGGCAGTGGGAGGCTGGGAAGGGATGGGAAGGGGAAACAAAGGAGGAGGCTACAATGCTTGATAAGAAATGTTCTCATTATCTTGCCCATGTATTTTAACCCTTCTGTACAGTATTTTCACAATAAAAAAATAAATTAAAAAATACTTCAAATATTGTATAGGTACAAATAGATAATACTGCTATTAAGGAATTTAATCCTAAGAAGTTTTGAATTGAGGAATACATTTATGAATTAAGTATGTACACAATGGGGGATAAGGTCTTATAATCAATGACAGGTATATATGAGGATAAGCAGAACAACAAATAATTCATGCAAAAAGAACAAAAGATGAAAAATTAAAATGAATGAGAAAGAAAGAACAAAAAAGACCTAAAGGTCAGTAGAGATTTTTTTTAAAAAGCACACATACACACATATACACCTAAAATAAGAGTTATAAGAGGAAGAAAAAAAGATTAATAAAAACAATTTTTTATAATTAAAAAGTAAATATTTTAAAAGATATAAAAAAAGACTTCTTTGATTTTGTTTTTGGGGTGTTGATGGGAAGATCCTGTATCTCCCTTGTGTCAGTAACCAGTCTCTTGGTGGAGTCTCTGGTTTGCTTGTGGTGTTTCGTTTTCTGTGGCTTGATTGGTTTTTTTAAGTCAGTTTGTTTGGGCAAGCAGAAAAAATTCTGTTGGTTTACCCAGAAGTTTGTGATCTTCCTCCGAGGCTAGTTCAGTGGAAGGGAGATCTGCTTTGAGTATCACAAAAGAGGGAGATGGCTGTTTCCTCTAGTTTGGAGTTGCTGTGAAAAGGCTGGGTTCTGGAAAAAGTTGAGGCCTTTCAGAAAACAGTAGCTTTTCCCTGAGGGGCTAGCTTCTGAGACATTCACAGAGCCCAGCCTGGAGCCATTCTCAGGGTTTATGTTTACTGAGTTTCAATTGATTGTCAGGGCTGCTGTAGAGAGGAGCAGCCTCTGGCTCTTTTTACCCAGTGAAGAAAGCCACTCCTTCGTGGGTGTAGCTTTCTCTGCCTGGTTGTGGAGTTCAGAATGGCAGGTCAGGGTAGGTACTTGTGACTAGCTAAATGACTCTTTTGTTTTCATCAAAGGACTGAGTTGGAGCTAGCTGCTTAGCCAGGCCTTTGTCTGTATCAAAGATGGATATCTCCGCTGTTGGGGGGAGGAGTGGCCTTCACTCCTCTGCTTCCTTTGAGAAGCAGTGAGAATGTCAGTTTTGTACTCACACGGGAGTGTTGGTTCCTGGGTAGCCTATGTTCTGCTATCTGCAGGATGAAGATATCTGCTATTTGTCAGTTCTTGTTGGTGTTGAGTAAAATCTGCTCACCTGCTGCATCTGGCACATTTGTCCCAAACTCTCTGGGTTGTAGGTATGGTGGCTATGGACGCCACCACAGCCGCCACAGCCGCTGCAGCCATGGCTGCTGGAAAATGCTCACATCTGTCTCCTTACCTGGATTTTCCCTCTCTGGCCAAACTCTCTGTACTGTGATGCACACTTGGTGTGCCTAGGACTGTTCACTGGAACATTAGAACTGCTTTCTCTGCGAGAACTTGTTTAGCCACCAGGTTCTCCTCTGCCATCTTCTTGAAATTCCTGAAGGTGTTTAAATGTTACTGGAATTGTTTTGGAATAAGTATTTTTTACCTTGACTATCTTGAGAAAGAAGATTTGGTTTCTCAGCACTATTGGTAAGAACTTGAGTGAAAGAAACAAAAGGAAAAATGAGGAACAACTCAACACATACATTCAAAAGAAACAAAACAACCCAAGCAAACCCAAATTAACTCAGTACTCAAGAACCTGCAGGAAATTCAAAGGTTTTTTAAAAATAGCTATGATAGGGGCTGGGAAGATGGCTCACTGGTAGAGCGCTTGCCTTGCATGCATGAGGTCCTGGGTTCGATTCCTCAGCACTACATAAGCAAAAAGAAAAAAGCCAGAAGTGGTGCTATAGCTCAAGTGGTAGAGTGGTAGCCTTGAGCTGAAGAGCTGAGGGACAGCGCCCAGGCCCAGAGTTCAGGCCCCACGACTGGACTCAAAAAAAATAGCTATGATAAGCTTATGAAAATCCTGACTACATGGGAGCCTACTGTGGTGAGGATAGTGGTTAAAGCTCAGACTGGACCGAAAGATCTGTACACAATGCCAGGAACCTGTTATTCTAAATTCCAGGAAGAATAACACGAAGTAGACTGAGCCCACGATCATACACAAGTAGGAAGCGAGATTCAATCTGAAAGTTAATCAGGATAATTTAGGGCTGGGGGCATGCCAAAGTGGTAAGAATATCCATTTAGAAGACACAAGACACTCAATTGAAATTCTAATATTATGGGTATTAAAGAAAAAAAGCTATGACTTTAAATAATTGGAATAATTGCAAGATTTGAATATTGAGTGGAGAAAAATCCATGAGAGAGATAGAGTTTACCCATGTTGCAATGCTTTCTACTTATGTGATAATATTATGTGGTACTCCAGATACAACAGAGTTACCTTGCAATGAGCATGGATGTGCATTTGGGTGAAAGAAATACTGTACTTACACAGGTGTAAATTAAATACTTTTGGGGGGTAGATTTTAGTTCTTGAACTAAGAGCCTGGGTGATATCTCTGAGTCTTCTCTCAAGGCTATCACTCTACTACTTTGAGCCACAGTTCCAATTCTGATTTTCTGTTGGTTGTTTGGAGATAAGAGGCTCATGGACTTTCCTGCCCAGGATGGCTTCAAACCAAGATCGTCAGATATCAGCCTCCTGAGTAACCAGGATTCCAGGCCTGAGCGGTCCATGTTTTTAATAATTTAGTAAATTGTACAGTTACAGAAGTTAAAATTTATCATTATAACTTTTATAATATATGTGTGTATATTTATATCAATGCATACATATAGAAATATTTTAATGTGTTTTTGTATCTACAGTAGATTTATGAAATCATCCTTCATTACAAAATAACATGGAAACAAGTTTAATGAGGAGCAAAGCATAGGGAATAGTCACGTTTCTTGTTGAATGAAATATGAATTGTGAGAATCAGTTTGAGAAAACCATTTAACAAAATGGATAATGGCTATTAATTCCAATCCCTTTATTTGCCCATATTTTGCATCCTCACACATGAGTGTCAAAGTCAAACCACACATTTTTGCCTTTGTAGTTAAATCATGCTATAATTTAGGGGATAGGTGAAGTAATCAAATAAAAGGTTAAAATAATAGTAAGTGATGCTATGAGAGCTGAAAATTATTTTAAATATGATAGTAGCTAATTAAATTCCATATCTCTTACTTTTACTCTATTGTCATATCCCTCATTACCACATTAGGAAAGTACATAGAAGATTCTCCCTAAATTATGTGTAAAATTATGAAAAATGTATTAAAAGAATATGGGCACATTGGGGCTAGGAAAGTGGCTCAGTGGTAGAGCTCTTGCCTTGCATGCATGAGGCCCTGGATTTGATTCCTCAGCACCACATAAGCAAAAAGAAGAAAGCTGGAAGTGGCGCTGTGGCTCCAATGGTAGATTGCTAGCCTTGAGCAGAAAAGCTGAGGGCCAGCACCCAGGCCCGGAGTTCAGGCCCCTCGACCGGACAAAAAACAACAACAACAACAACAAGAATATGGGCACAGTGTGGTTTTAGCTGATTCAGACTTGTAGGGGGTAGTGTGTTTTTGAGAACTTGAAAAACCTGGTGATGGAGATGAAGGAAGGGATGTGCTTATTCTGGAAAATCGGCTAGAGGGTTGCTCCCAGAAAAACAGTGGTGAATTCTTCCCAAAAGTTACAGTAAAATCAATCTCACAATCATGTTCTCTACTGCACTATTCACCGTAGAGAACTTATGGAATCAGCCCAGACGCCCTTTAGCGGAGGGATGGTTGGAGAAAGTGTTGCGCATATACACAATTGGATTGCACCCATCCATTATAAAGACCGTTACAGCATTTGCAAACAAATGGATAGATCTAAAATTATGTTAAGTAAACGACGTCAGAGCCAGACACACAAAGGACGCGTATTTGGAAGCCAGAATTTTATGCAAGTTAAACAACAGTATTAATCAAAGCATGCTATTTGCAGAGGAGTATTTAAAAGGTGTAATTTCTTATAAAATTGAACTTTTAATCCAACAAAATGAATACCAGGAAACTATCACTTGGAAAATATGAAGGGAAGTCAAAGGGAAGGATTAAAGAGACTTATGGAAGTAGAGAGTGATGCCATAATATTCAATGCAGATAGTATGAAACTAGGAAAAAATGAAAGTGGGGTGAGGTTTGGAAGGATGTGAGAAATTTATGTAAAGATCCATCATACTTAAAAACTGATTCATTGAATGGAAAACTCTTCGTACAACTATTTACTAAAAATATAATGAAAAACAATGGAGACATCTGATCTTAACCCATGAGTCAATATGATAATTTCCTTCTCAGAAATTTTCTTTGCAGGTATTATCCTCATAATAACAGAAAAGTGAACAACGCAATGAATATCAATACATCACTTTGCCTATCCTAAATAGACACAATATAAAAATCACAGTACAAATATTTGAATATATCACATGATAAAATAACAAGTAGAAAATATCAAACTATGATTGTTTTTCCAAGTACTTTACCTTTGGTATCTAATTTAATCCTCACAATAATCCCATAAAGTGGAACTACTTCTATTTTTAATTCTAAGATGATTATATGTAAATCTTCAGAGTTGGAATTACTAGTACAACATTGTACACACGGTAAGTGTTAGGCTGTGGTCCATTCCCACCATATCAAATAACCTCATTCTATTTTCTAACTAAATACCAGCACTCAGTCTACTAATTCTAGGAAAATTTCCCAAAATTATTGTGCACACTCTAATAATATTTCACTTTATCTTTGTTAGAAAATAGGTAAATAGCCGGACACCGGTGGATCACGCTTGTAATACTAGCTACTCAGGAGGCTGATATCTGCGGATTGTGGTTCAGAGCCAGCTCGGGCAGGACAGACTGTGAGACTCTTATCTCTAATAAACCACTAGTAAACTGGAAGTGGCACTGTGGTCCAAGTGGTAGAGACCAGGGACAACACCCAAGCCCAGAGGTCAAGCCCCATGACCAACAACAACAAAAAAAGAAAATAAGTAACTGTAATATGAAAACTCAAGTTCATAATCAATTTATACCTCCCTGGTGAAAGGAACTGCTAAACTATAACATTCTTGATTTCTAGCTCAAAATACTAGAAATCATATTTTATCCCTTCACTCAACACTGCACTGCCTGGGGACCCCATCTCTGGTTAACACAGTCTTACTGAAAGAATGACCTGCCCAATTCCTGATGGAAACAGACTGCAGGTCTTTTGGAGCAATTGTTTCCATATTGTAGCTCACCTAAATTGTTTACCATTAGAAGTATTTTGATTGCTTTTTATACCCAACATTTTGAGAGAAATGTACTACTTTATAATGTTATTAAAGAAAGACTGATATAAAAATCACTTTTCACCCCAGATAAATATTTTACCTTTCGTATACACAAAAATGCAGTCTGACATATTAATGTTAGGAATGAGAGGTTAAAAATCATAGGCACCAAGACCTAAGTATGAATTAAAGACTCTCCAACTTGTGAATACAATTGGTTTAAAAAGACATCAATACTACTGTATTTTTTAATTCCCTATGATAATGATAATGATTCCCTATGATAATGATAATGAAAATGATAAACTCTTAACACTTAAAAATAACTCATTTTCTTGGGAGTAGGACACATAACACAAGGTTAATTCTAATCATTTAAAAAGACCTTTATTTATACTAAACATTCACTCATAACTATAAAGATTCTAAAACTAACTGAAGTACAGAGACACAAAGGAAATAATTTAACTGCATCATGTACATTCAATGGACTGTTAATAGAAAACAAAGTTATACTAATAATTAGCTTACCCAATTCACTTACATTCTTTTATTCTATTCCATTTACTTTCATAAAAACTGGGTTTTCATAAAATGATGCATGAAAAAGCTTATATGCCCACTTACATTTTCAGATCTTAACAATATTTATTTCAGAACTTTTAGCTCTATAGTCAATGAACTGAAATAATACTAAAATATTCAAAGGACTTTCAGAAATTGCAAGACTTCCTCTGGGATGTTATGTATATTGGAAAAGATATTCAAAAAGCCTTATTTGTTAAAGTTGCCATAGTTACTCCCACAAAAGAGCCATTGGTAAAGATCCCTGTGCATGTACAAAACACCTTCAAATGCATACACAATCTGGACATGACACATCCTTTTTGTTTGTTCGTTTTTGGAAGGAATATCTAACAAGCATATCGACAATACTTATTTTGTCAATAAGATGGGATATTCAAACATCATATGGGTTTGATTAACTCTTAGTGCGAATAGATATGGTCTTGCAAAGAAAGTGATTTTCTACAGAAATCCGGAAAGAGTTTATCCAACTTGTGTTTCACAGGAATAACCAGAGAGTAACACCTGTTTGGTCACGTCGGTCCAAATCACTCCATGAGTGTATCTTAAAAGTATAACCAATTTAAGAGGTCAAATATGAATTTTGTACTGACAATCATCTTACAGCAATAACTTACTACCTAATTATGTCTTTATCTTCTTACCTCACATACAATAAGAGCTGAAAGCGGTCTCTTTATCTAACTTAATGCTGTAAATGCTTTGATTATGATGACTTTTTTAGTAGACAAATAATATGTACAGAAGGGTGGTTCCACTGAAATGACATGACAGAACACTGATAAATAAAACATTGCAACACAGCTCTTTTCAGCCTCACCCTGTCCAGATTGGCAAGCAACATTGCAACAGCACACGCACACATATACATGTATACACATGTTTGCACATGTACACACACATATACATGCATGCTAAATTCAGGGTTTATTGTACAAAAAAGTTCAAATAAAATATTAGTGATTAGGACAAATGATAATATGCCTTATTACAAAATAATACATGAACCATCACCACCCATGTTACATTTTAGCTGCCTCTCCAAATGTGACCACTTAATTTATTTTTAATTAATTGATTACCTTATTAATTCGTTTGGTGCTAATACTAGGGCTTGAATTCAGGGCCTGGGTTTGTCCCAGAATTTATTTTTTGTTTCAGTTTTCTCAAGGCTAGCATTTTACTGCTTGTACCATAGCTCCATTTCTAGCTTTTTCTGGTTACTTTCAAATCAGAATCTAATGGACTTTTTTTTTCTTGGTCTGCTTTCAAACCACAATCCTCAGATTTCATCTTTCTGATTAACTACTACTAAAGACATAAGACATCAGTGTGGCTTCTATTTTTTCCTCTACAGTTATCTAATGCACATACTTAAATAGTAATTTAAAACTGAGAGTATAGAAGCAAGATGTACAGTGATGATACTGTCCTGTCAGAAATTCAAGTTAGTAATGTAAATTATTCTTAAGACCATACACAAAAAATATCATATTATAGTGTAAGAGAACTCACTATTGAACATATGAGCCTTAAGAGCTTTCTAATAAATCCATTATTTATTGTTACCCAACATTAGAAAAATGTATGAGGCATTGGTAAAATAGAAGTCCTTTGCATGACTACATATATTCCTTGTTTTTTTTTTAAAGACACTTGCTTTCATCTAAAAAGTAGGCCTGTCTATTGTCTTCATGTGATTTCAATAATTGAAAGTGCTTAGTGAGAAGGTCAAAATGTATTAGTAGTCCTTAACTATCAATTCTCATTTTTCTTCTTGGAGAATATAATGATCAAATCAATAATTCAGAATCAGAAATCAATAGTTCAGAATCATGCTTCCAGTGCAAGTGGATCACCAGTAAGAAATCCTCAATACCAATTTCCACAAAGTTTTGTCACAGATACAATCTCCCTGCCTTCTCTAGCTGCTTTACTACCTTACTATTTCTTCATTATACAGGAAAAGTGTGATTCACCTGATTTCAGTCAGATCTGTTGCTAGAATTATCAAGGAATTAGTTTATTGTCTGTAATTTGGTCAAAGTTATGTCTCTTTATGTAGGCTACTCTAAATGTATTTACTAATTTCAAGTAAATACATAAATTCTATTCCCATCTTTTTTAAAAAATAAAATTTTGTTTGCTCTATAAATTGATCAGAGGCATGGATTTTGTGGCTAGCTAGGTCATTGCACATCATCTGTCTCTCTCTCCCTTTCTTGGTTCTCATAGATAATATGATTGCTCCATAATTATCCTAATTTATTTTGCTTTCATATTTTTGGTTGCATCATTTCAGTTTTTGCTCTGCCATTTCCCAAATCATTTATATAGAAGGCGTTATTTCCTAATTTCTCATTCCTAGAATAAGCTGCACATGAAGACATCACTGGTCCTCATTTTCAGTGTGTACATTTGAATACGGAGGAACATCTTTCCTCTGCTCTCCATCAATTCCCTACTCTCCAGTTAGAATAATTTCAAATAGTAAAATTGGAAAAAGAGAAAATAAATCATGGTGAATAAACAGTTGCAGAAAATTCACTGAATATTTCTGACCAGTTCAACCAATGTGAACTATTAGGAAAATACATGGACACCTCATTCCCACTGGCACTCAAAGTTTCTGGTTAGGCAATTCTTAGGAATAGGAAGAACAAGATGAAAAAATAAGGAATGATATCAATTGCAAGAAAAAAATGGAGAAGGATCCAAGCAAATTTCTTCATTGGGCTGCCAAAAATATTCGGCTTACTACAGTGCGGAGACTTCTTTCCCAAAAGGCCACTCATGTGAATAGTAGGGATGACGACGAGTATACCCCTCTTCATCGAGAAGCGTACAGTGGACAATTAGACATTGTCAGTGAGTTGGTGTCTCAAGCGGCACATGCAATAACTGTAGATGAATAGACACCCCTGCACAGTGCATATACGTGGAATAATACCAGAGTGACTTCTTTATTACTTCATCATGATGCAGATACTAATGCCCAACTAAAGGCCTCTTGTCCACCTTACATCTTGCTGCTGAGAATTGAGCTAGCAAAGATACTCTTGATCTCCTTCTGTTGAACCATTATATAAAACCAGGCCTGGAGAACAACATAGAAAAAAATTGCATTTGATATTGCCAAAAGGATAAGTATGTATCACTACCTCTATGAAGTTGTGGAAGGCTGTACAAATTGTTCACCTATGTCCTAATGGTCGGGGTTAAGTTTCTTAAATTTCAAAAATGCAAGTCGATCTTTTGTGTCCCTACAAAATATTTTCACAATCCAAATAAGAGCAATATATTTTATTTTGGTCTGTCATGGGGCTTGAACTCTGGGCCTGGGAGCTATCTCTGTGCTCTTCAGCTCAAGGTGAGCGCTCTACTACTTGAGCCTCAGCTCCACTTCCAGTTTTCTAGTGGTTTATTGGAGATAAGAGTACCACAGACTTTCCTTCCCAGGCTGCCTTGGAACCATGATCCTCAGGTCTCAGCCTCTTGTGTAGCTAGCATTATAGGCATAAGCCACATGTGCCCGGCAGCACCAATATTTTACTGTAAAAATTCATGGATTCCGAAGAATTCTTCCAAGTGAATTGCCTGCATTGGATGTCAAAATGTATTCAATAGTTTTTGTATACATGTATAATGATTTCTTCAGAGTTTGTGATTTTTTAATCAGAAACAATTTTAACTTACCTGTTGAAATGAGTAGTACAGAAACTAAAATATTTCTGGTGCTTGTCTGAAAAAGTATATTTTAAAATATTCTATATTCTATGTTTGCATAATGTTCATAATTTATTTTATTTTCTCCTAGATATACTTTGAATTCTACATTATTTTATAATATTTAGGTTCATTAATGTGTCCTTTCTGATTGCATTCCATATAGAAACAGTTTGATTCCTTTTTTTCTAGGTCTTAATATTATTTTTCTTTGGGATAAAATGACAATGTCTAATTTGAAAAGTTTTGTAAAGTTTATGCTATGTAAACGCCTTTCTGAGGTGAATATTTAATATACTGCTGTCAAACTAAATTTAATTATATGAATTACGTGTATTGTTACAGTTGTAATTTTGTTTTAATAACTGTTTTTCATTTCTTGCATCTGAAGAATGAAACATATGAATACTTCTCAAATTTTCATGTTATCCTTGTGCAAGTGCCATGTTAATCTCTGCATTGTAATTTGAGTATTCGTGCTGCTGAAGCATGTAGTATCCTCTAAATTTAAGTAGTTAATGATGCAATCTTTATACAGCCTATATCTATGGGTGCCTACTTGTAACAAGGAAACCGTATTGTTCCTAACAATGCTATCAATCTTATTTCCCTAAAATTCTGTGAATAGTAGAAAAAAATTATATTGATCAATCAATTGCTCACATTTGCAAATTTTTTTGTCAATGACTATCTTAAGTCTTTTTATTTGGAATTTGATCGTACTCTCAATTATTTACAGATAGGTCCAAAGGTGATGGCTTTTTCAAGTACTTATTTATCCAACTGTGTTAGCTATGTGGACCTAATGGATTCAAAGTAAGCGTTGCTTAAGAGCTACTTCTAAACTTCTTCAGCTGATATTTTCCCAAATGAGGTGTTACTGGCACAAATGTCTACCTGAGCCTTTACCCTTCTTCCATGTGGGAACAGACCAACCAGAATATCTTACCCTGACAGCATAGATTGTCTTACTAGAACAAAACTAATCTTGGTTACAAGGGATCATAGAGAGATGAACAGTTCAAACAGAACTGTTCAGACTAGAAGGTATTTTATCAAAATATAATTGTTTATTATACCTTCCATTTCAAAAGTAGCTAAAGCCAAGAAGGTGAAAAAATTGTTCATATGCATGATTACTTAATGTCCTGGCCTGTCTACCATCCAACCAGGCAGGAACTTACACTACTGCCTTTTTATCACCAAATATTTTCATAGTTGCAGGAGAAGTCCATATGTTTCTCCTCGTTATTAGGCATTAAATTGATACTGTTTTAATCACAGTGTTTCCTCTTGCCTCCATGCTGTAAATCTACAAATGGTAAAGCTTTAGGTCTAACTCTATCAAACACTAAGGTAGAGATAATGGAATAATACTTTAAAACAGAGTAGCCTTTGATACAGTAACTACAACAGAACAATGCAAACCTGTGCCTTTTAATTATATTATATATAATTATATATTTTATATTTATATGTGCTGATTTTATATTTCACACAGTAAAACTTATTAGAATTAGTTGATAATTTGACAAATAAATTGATATTTATTTATTCCAATAAATAGAATTGGAATATAAATAATTAGGTTTAAAATATATATTAGAATATAAAAAGTATCAATGCAATGTCTTTAGTATAAACTTGTGATACATTCTAACTGTTCTTGGTCTTCTGAATCCACATGGTAAAAAAACAATGTTTTCCTCTAATCTATAATGCATTTTACTCTGCTGCTCTGTTTATTGTTTTAACTCTCTTGTCCCAAACTGTTTTTCTCCATATTTCGGAAGCATTCCTATCGATTATACCCAAATTTTGCTAAGATGTCTAAAAAAACATTATCCTTCTGCAGTCCCCATAGGTCCTAGGATCCCAGGTCCCAGTTACCTGCATCATCAGGTAACAGGGGCAAGACTTATCACCAAGGCCCATGCAACATGTCAGCACATAGTAATTGAAGACCAATCTCAATTTCTCATTTCCTATATTTCAGGGCCCCAATTCCTTGAGATGCAGGAATTAGCAGTAAGCAATTGTGGAATGCAAGGCAATTTAAAATGAAGAATGAAATAACAAAATTTGAGAGAAAGTACTGTAATTAAAACATTCAACTTATAGATGACCAGCCCATATGAGTGAACAAGTTCACAAAGTGTCATAAGATTATTTTTAATACCCCTCCCCTATGATTAATGAAAGATTTTATTCCAACATAAGTGGGCCAAAAAATAGTTCCTAGAAGGATAGATCCATAATTGGTCTATCAAAGCCCGGAAAACTTGACTTAGAGGTCAAATGTAATTCAGAAAAATATTTGAAGCACTAAGGAGTGCTTCAAAACACTGGGACTTCAGTACAACATGGTTCTGTGGTATAAAACTGTCACTCTCAAACCAATGATAATCTACATTTAATCTTCTGAAAGTGTATTCCTTTTCAAATAAACTTTTTAAAATCACATTCGTCAAAATGACATTTTACAAGTTGATGATACTTAGTGACATTACAAGTTTTTTAAGTGTAGGGAGCAAGTTACAATAGAGTTGAATTATTTACACAGCACTAATGCCAAACACATTCAACCATTCATTAAAGTGTAGAAATAGTACCACCCACAATTTGTGTTTTTCAGTAAGGGCCTTCCAGAAATAGGTTAAATAGGTTAGCCTCCTAAATTTCAAACCCAAACGTGAGCTAATAAATTTCATCTTTAATAAGGTACACTTTAAAAAGTCACAAATAGTTGCCTTATCATATGTTATTTTATGTTTTCCCTCTATCTAACATAGTAAGAAATATGACTTTAAGTCTTGAATATGGGTATTCATCAGAGATATGACAAACATAATATCTGTCTTCTATTTTTATCATATTCCTCTTTTGGAATAAATTTTAATTTTCTTCTTTTTCCAAAACTTATAGGCAGTAGAAAATATTATTCCATGTAAAATAAAAGAATCACACCATTGTACAAAGCCATTTATAAAAATTCGTAGTTAGGAATACATTCTAAGCCATTTTTTTAACTTTCTTTTTGACTAAAGATTAATCTTCCAAATGGATGAGAATAAAATCTTGTTTAGGTGATTCACCTCTCCAGTCTCCAGCAAATTGTTGCTGTAGATGAATCAATTATGGAAATATAAGCTGACATCAGTTCAAGAATATGCAGGATTGAAAGTCCATGGAATGCATATAAACCATTCAAAGTATTAATAGACAGTTTAACACAATGACTATCAGGAAGTTGAAACCAGAGAGGAATTATAGTAAAGACACAGAATGAATGAAAAATGAACAAGGGGCAAGTACAGCTAGAATATTCAATGTACAAATATGATAAAGGAAGTGGCAAATTGGAAATAAATCTTGGACAAAGGGTTGTTTGAGAATGATGGAAGGAGTGACTCCGATCTAGGAGCATTGGACAATTAGATGGATATATTTAATTGTAAAACAATTGCACACCCTTTTAAAATTCAGTTAAAAAACACAAGAAACAAAAAACAGAAAAATCACAACCAAACAGCAATCTCCAGAGAGTATGAATATGACCTCTCAAAATTTTAAGCAATTAATGAAGGGCAGTCTTGTGAAAAGCAAACAAAACTGTTCAAAGAGGGAAGTTTGGGATAGGGGAGAATTTTGAACAGAATTAAATAGATTGTCTAAGGTTATAAATCACCTACATCTGCTGCAAATAGTATCTTTCTTCTACGAGTTTTCTGTCTGAACTGTATAATCCAGTCCTGAGACACACTTGGTAGCTTGTGAGGTTAGAGTGGAAGAAACAAGATCATGAACCCATTACTCCACTGGAGAAAAAACAATACTCTATATTTTCTCTAATATCTCTTCACTACTCTTTCTTCATACTTTTAAGTCAATTGATTTTGAATTATATTTTTCCTTCTTTCTTCTGGCAAAGTAATTCATTAAATATTATTTGCCATTTTCTTCTTTCATGCTGTTTAATTGGCCATTGATATTTAATGAGTCCATTAAATATCCCTCTTGCATTTGGTTGCCATGAAACAACATTTATGTTAATGAGGAGAAATCTAATGTAAAACATTGTCTCCAGAATACAGCCCTAGAAGCTGTGATCACAAATATTTGGCTATTTTTTTTCTTTTACCTTAAAAGACTTCTTGTGTCTAAAGTGCCCACAAAAATAAGTACTCCATCCCTTGTTGGTTCAATCAGAATTGTCTAAGCTCAAAAATATATTTTCCTAACAAGATGCTGATAGGAGACAAAAAATACTGCACTTTTATCTTCTCTTTTAAGGTTCTGCTTAGATACCATATCAGGAACAGTGAAGTTATTCTAGGCAAAATTATTTCAATTTGTTCACCAAGATGTATGGAGGAGAATAGAGTTAAATGACCCATACCTTGGAAGACAGTGTCTGTTACAAAAGGACAATGCTTCTATGTCCTACTTCTATGTCCTCCTCTTAGCTCTTGCCGGAGTTCCAATTAATCACAGCTTCTTGGCTTCATGTCTAGTGGAGCTGAAGGACTATATGGGCTCCACCACTGTTAAATCTTCATTATTTCTCTTTTAAAACTCTTTAAGTTGCCTCATTTGGACGTGGAATTTATTTTCATGTCTTCATTCAATCAGTTCTGCATTGTAGTGAGCCAACTAGGCTCTGTAAACTCACTTTAGGGAGTAAAAATACTAACACAATTTATATCAAAAAGTTTTGACCTCCCTTCACTGCTGAATACAATATGCTTAGCTAAGTCTTCTAAGAAAACTTTTTTCTATTAACTTTTCCATTTGCTCAATTCTTTTCTGAACTTTTTGGCATATGTAATAACAGAAGTCTTCACTATCTCATATTAATAAGGATATTACTTTTGTGAGCCACATAGAAATGTGAAATTATTGGTTTGAAGTATCCAATCAGATTTTTTTCTGTGTTTCACTGCTTCACATCCAAAGACATTGTGGAATGTGTTACAAACAAAAATGTGTAATCCCAACACCTTCTTTCATTGTGAAGAGCACTTTCTCCCTAAATATTTTGACTCAAATTATCTTTTTCAGAGAATTACTCTTTGGTAATTAAAGGTAAATTCACAAATTTTGATGCCTTATTTTTTTAAGTTCTTTGAATTTAAATTCCAATACAACCTTGTTTCAAACAGTGAAAATATATTTCCTGGGTAAGGAAAATTCCAAGGCTCCCCTACAGGATTTACAGGTTTGTTAGTTTAGTGTGAAAAAGAGCCATCTTCATCCACATTGCTCCCTCTCTACTAAGTCTCCTTGGATTTCTTTGCATGAAAACTATTCTTCCAGGCAATTTAAATTTTTGTAATAGGCTAAGTTGTTAAAATTTTGAACAATTAAAATTTACCTGTCATAACTTTAAAACTCTTGAAAATCCTTTATCAGAACCGCGAATTCACCAATCCTAATTCCACCATTACCATCAAAAAGTTAACATGCTATTTTCATGATATAGTATCCATGCAGCTATTATATTCCAGTGGCTTTGTTATGCATATATATATAACCATATTAGCTGATGCTAAGCAAAATTAATTCCAAGATATGTAACCAGATTTTTTCATTTGTGGTTGTTGTTTTTGATGAACTATGTGATTTCTGTTTTCTTTGGGTTTTCCCCCTATGGTTTATCCTTCCGGTATATCATTTTGTATTGTATATACATTTACCTTAATTAGTGAAGGGAAGAGGAAAAGCATAATGGTGAGACAAAGGACAAAAGGCAAACCAATGCAATAGCAATACTCACAAGACAATATATTGGAAATGTGAGGGATGAAGGGGTGAAGGAAAACTGTGAGAAAATGAGAGAAGGTTAACAAATTTGAAAAGCTATGATTTAATACCTTACAATTACTATAACACCACTGTACATCACTTTGATAATAAAATTGAAAAATAAGCTGCGTAAAATATAATTTCACTGTATTGGCACAGGAAATAATATTCTTTATATAGTAATATTTTAAAAACCAATACTATTTGGCATCTAATTTGAATTAATTACCCCTTATTTATCAGAGGGTCATCAACTTGAATGTTATCCAACTAGACAATATTTTCACAATATACTTGCCAAATTTTTCAAAAAAGAATAAATTTAGTATTTTCTCATTTTAAAACAGAAAACTGTTTAATGCTATGGAAACCCATAACTTTTAAAAGTAAGTAAGTTGTTAAGAGGACAGAATATATGTGTTCTTCAAAATTCCTATGATTAATAACTACTCATTTTTAAATTCTCAACATTTCTGAGAGATTCCAAACAGTACCTGTTTGCATGTTATATAATTCTGCAATAGATGTAGTTTTCAATGGGGTGTTACAGACTGAGAAGTCAACAGAAAAATAGCCACATTCTGGTAGAGGATAAAACTATGAAGCATGTGTAATAATTAATTCTTCAAGAGTAAGCTATTGTTTATCAGAGTAAGCTATTATTTCTATGACCATCAATCCCAAAATTTATGCCATAAAGTCATCCTAGCCCAAGAGTTTCCAACTTTTAAGAGGCACCTTAAAATTCCTTAATTCACATCATGAATACCTTATCTCTATTTTGAAAAAATACTACACCTCTGCTAATGTGACGCCCTCCTTGTTCTGAAAAGAACACCACAATACATTGAGCTGCATCATTTTTCCTCCACTAGTATTCTTGAGATCAGAACACTTGCAAATATTATTTATATTTATACTTTTTTAACTATCATAGATATTCAGGATGCTAAGATAAAAAAATTATGGTTCAAAGCCCACCCAGGCAGGAAAGTTTCTTAGAATCTTATCTCCAAAAAAATTCTCCACAAAAGCAAGACTCAAGTGGCACTGAGGTTGAAGTGGTAGGGCACGAGACTTGAGCATCAACAGGCTCAGAGACACTGTCCAGGCCAAGAGTTCAAGCTCTAGGATGAACCAATAAAACAAAAACAAAATTGAAAACAAACCCCAAATCTAGCAATTTTCTCCATGTATACAGAGACACGTAAATAAGGAAATGACTTCCTGTGTTACATATAGGTAGAAGAAAGACGATGTCACACAATTACTCTCTTCATACCATATTAAACCAAACCCTTAAAAAACTGGTTTTTCTAAATGTATAAATTAATGTCATCCATTTTTTGGCAACTCTGTCTAGATTATTCACATTAACATAGTATACATGAACTGTGGGAATTATCTATTAACTATGTTCTAATTATAACTCTCTTGAAAGAATATCTAGACAATATAGAATGCCAGAATCATTTGTGAATTTTTCAATTAATCCCTCTACTTAAAAAGAATTTTGTAGTATACTATAGAATATGAAATTACAAACAAAACCAAAAAATATATTTTAAATCTAAATTCTAATTTAACAAGGTCTACAAAGTCCTACATTAGACGAACTTTGCTATTTCTCCAGGTTTAAGCTTCTGTAATCCTTCAACATTAATTTGGAATCCAACAGAATGGGGCTTACTTACTTTTGCAAATTTTTGGATGGGAATCATGACCTATTTTTCATCTAGGAATGTTCTGTAATGATGAGAGCATTTAAAACACAAGTGAGGATATATATGAGTTGCATTCAATAGGAAACTTGACGTCTCAAAACATAATGACAAAATTAGCCCAAACTTCCAACTGTGTATTCCTTTTTTGTTGTTTGATTTGTTTTACTGAGACAAAATTATTCTACCTGGTCCAGGGAAGGTATCATTATGTAATTCCACTCTCTAATCTCCTGTTTGAGTGCTAGAATTCCAAGCTTGTAGCACTTTGCCCTGCCATAGTTTGTTTATTTAATCTAGAAACAGACTAGCAATTCTGAACTTCTCCTATGATCTTATCCACTAGACTGAATGCTCAGACTGTTTATGTACTATTTTCAAAGATGTTTTAACATTTGACACAGGATATGAACATTTTCAGATGCACCTGCAGGGTTCCCTGATTCATTCTACCATGGATCCTATAATAATAATGATTACTTGACTCTCTTACTATCTCTGGTCCCTACCTATGTAATATTCTCAACTTCTGGGGGAAAGTTCACTTGAAGGCTTTCTAATATTTAAAATTATCATTTGATTCTAATCTTACACAGGACTTATTTTCTATTGTTTTCTAACTTTTCTACATATTCTGAGAGTTGTTTCATTTGTGTCATTTTGTGTACACCTATAAGTGCCTCTGTGTGTATGTGTATGTTCGTATGTATGTATGCAAAAACCTAAAGCTGTTATTCAGCAATGTTGCTTGTGACTGGTATTCCAGCTTTTTGCTGATTAATTATAGGTAGTGTTTCAAAGCCTATACTGTCCAAGCTGGATGCAAATTGAACTTCCCAGACTCCTTTACATTTTTAGGTTTTATTTTTCCAGGAGTATCAACTTTTAAACTTCAAACACTTTTGTGAGTGTAAAGTCTAACCTGTAGCCCAGATTTTTAACTCAAGAATTCATATAAAGATAGATGAACATATACATTACATATCCTGAGTGTACACTGTTAGAAATGTGATCATAAACCAAGTTGTTGTGAAATTTGAGGATTGGGGTTTAAAGCCAGCATGGGTAGGAAAGTCCTGGAGACTCTTTTCTCCAATAATTACTAGAAAATTGGAAGTGGCACTGTGGCTCAAGTGGAAGAGCCCTAGCCTTGAGCTGCGTTTCAGAGGGACAGCAACCTGTCCTATATTTCAAGTGCCACAAACAACAACAACAACAACAAAAAGAATATAAGAAAAGGAAAGAAAAAGAAATGTGATCTTAGCCACCAGGTTCATTGCTAGTATAATTCCTGTTCTCTCAAGATGGATTCTTTTTTTCCAGTTACGTCTACTCTCCTATATCTGACTTGCATTGGAAACATAATCATTCTTCCATTCTCCTTTTTGCACATTTACGTGATTAGCAAGCGTGATTTAGAAAGGCAGTGGCCTCATGCTTCATATTCCACTTAAGAGTAATGCTTTCTCTATATCACTCCCATAAATCTACATATTGGATTTGGCTTTATTTTTTCAATGTTTTCTTATTTGTTGAGTCTTCTATATTTTATTGAACACTTATACATAAACACAGAACTTCTTTTTCTCCTATAATTGCTATTGTTTCTCTTACTCTTAACTCATGTACACTTGGGAAATTAATGTACAGCACATAGACTCACAAAAATGATCTGAGAACCTTCTTCCCATTTAAAATTCACCTTAATTTACAGAGCACATAGGAAGATGGAACAAAATGTTCTCATGGATAATGTATTTATAAGCAATTTAAATTTCATTTCTCTTTACTAAGTTGTCTCTGAAACACCTGTTACCTCATGGCCAAAAGTATCCTTGTGCTATTTCAATGAAGCCAGAAAACATTCATTTTTTTCTGGAGCAGCACCATAGATTGTTACTGGAAGTAAGTGGAAGTAACTGTTACTGGATGTGGAAACTGATCCTAGGAGAGGAATTGAACGTAGAGAAATGACAAAGTTCAAGTTAACTATTGCTTTCCTTTTTACTGTATAAGAAAAGAATTCAAAGCTTGAAGGAAACTCTGTCCCTGACTTTTGTGAGTGTGTCCTTTACTCATATAAAACTTGTCTGTGAACTTCTGGTTGAGAGTATTACAAAAGGAAACAATATGTCATTTGAAGGCCAGTATAGAACAAAAGGAAATCACTTTATTTTAAAAATATTCTACTGCAAAGAAGCAAATATATGGAGGTTTTAAAGTGTCTTATGGATGGATGTTTCACTCCTGAGATGATTCTCTTGTTGCAGGAATCAGTTATAGTCAAGTCCTGAGTTTTCCATAGCAATAAGGATTCCAAAAAAGCAGGATCCAGTGAGTATGATCAGCAAAAGCAGCCTATTTTCGGACCACCACTATTTTAAGGAGAGTCCCAAAGAAATACCCAGGGTTTGTTTTGTTTCCTCGTTTATTTAGTTGTGCTGGTGCTGGGGCTTGAACTTAGAGACTGGACCCTGTCCCTGAACAGTTGTCTTTCTTTCCCACCTGGCCCAAAGCTAGTACTCCGCTGCTTGAGCCAAACCTCCACTTCTGGCTTTTTTGGTGTTTAATTACAGGTAAAGGTTGACAGACTCTCTTGCCTGGGTTGGCTTTGAACTAAGACAGTAAGAAAGCTAAGTGACATCCACTGTATGTACTTCTCTTTTGAACCAAGAAATATTAGATGAAGTTTATTATAAAGTTACTATTTGACAATTTTTAAAGAAGAGAATATGTTTAGCAAAGAAGCCATAACAAATAACTCAGCAAAAGTAGGTGCACTACTAAATCATTTGGGAAGATTACTATTGACTTCATCATTCCTTTGAGGGAAACTTAAAGCCATATTTGTAATTTTTTGTTGGTTGTGATTATTGAATATTGATCCTGGGCATTGTCTCTCAGCTCTTCAGCACAAACTGAGCACTCTACCACTTTAGTTACAGCACCACTTCCGAGTTTCTGGAGTTAATTGAAGGTAAGTGTTTCATGGACTTTCCTGACCAGGCTGGCTTTGAACCACAATCCTCTGGTCTCAACCTCCTGAGTAGCTAGGATTACAGGCATGAGCCACCAACACCCGGCTCATATTTGCATTTATGTGCACTTAATGTCACTATGTAGACAAAGAATGGAAATCTGAACCAAATGATGTGACATTGAAGCTTGTCAGAATGATTGAGTTAGCAATAAATATGTCCTCCTTTCCCATTTTGTTACATTAATGACCCATGAGCTATGGGACTCTTACATTAGCATCCTCTTTCATCTTTGTAGGTGTATTTAGTATCAGAAAATGTTCACAGAGAAATATAGAAAGACAGATTTTTTGAAAGCAAAGGAGATCAGGTATGAAAGAACAACATAGAAGGAGATACATTTATCACACAGAGATTAAGAACTAGCCTAGGAGATTTTGAATGCTAAAGGCAATGAGGAATAAGCCTAGTTGATAACTAGTTCTTCAATATCCAAAAATGGTTTCCTAGAACGGTTTCTGCTATACCTTAGTTACTATCATTTTTTCTTTCCATCTGGAGTTATTCCTTCTCTTCTGTCACAACTATTAATTAGCCTCTGCCCTTTTGGTGTGATGGCTTGCCAAAAGAGTTTCCAAATCTCACTTAGACTGTTGTTGTTGTTGCTGCTGTTGTTGTTTTGGCAGTCCTGGAGCTAAAACTCAGCGCTTGGGAATTATTCCTCAGCTTTTTTTTTTTTTTCCTCAAGGCTAACCATCTACCATTTGAGGCACAGGACCACTTCCAGTGTTTCCTTTTCAATTTATGTTGTACTGAGGAATTGAACCCAGGGTTTCATGCATGCTAGGTAATCACCATACCATGAAGCCACATTCCCAGAACCCTAAATGACTTTCTTAAGATGGCATTACATTTTCATTCTGTAACTATGTATCATAATTTTAACCAGAAATTTTTGCTAGAAAAGAGCATTGAACACAGTACTGAGTCCAGTAAGGCTAGTTGGACAATGGATTACAGTCACAGTGTAGCCAGGGCACAGAGGGAATTACCTCATGGAGCTGGTACAACAGAGTGAGCAAGACAGAGCCTGACCCACAGACTACCTCCAGAATGAGAGGGCCACCTTGGTTCCAACCATATGGGGATGCTGGGCCACCTCCTCCAGCACCCATTGAATCAGTTCCTGAGAGAGAAAGAGAAAGAAAGAAGGTCAGAATTATACTTAAGCCAGGTGCCGGTGGCTCAGGCCTATAATCCTAAGTACAATGGAGGCTGAGATATGAAGATCGTGGTTTATAGCCAGCCCGGCAGGAACACCTGTGAAACTCTTATCTCCAAAAACCACCAGAAAACTGGAAGTGGTGCTGTGACGCAAGTGGTAGCGTGCTAGCTTTGAGCTGAGGAGCTCGGGGAGCTGCCCCAAGCCCAAAGTTCAAGCCCCATGACTGAAAAGAAGTGGACTTCCCACCACAAGAAGTGGACTGAATAGCACCCATTGTCCTAAGGAGCATGGCAGAGAAGTCAGGCCGAGCTTCCTGTCAGCTAGGAGTCATTAGTAGGTCACCTGGCTTCTCTGTGCCTGTTTCCCCAGCTTCAAAAGTGAACAAAATGAAGGATCCCGTTACTCATGGGGATAGGGTAATAAAGAAAGAGAGCCATGTTTTGTTTCATAATCCTATACCTGTTTCACCATTAATAACACACACCATCTGAGATCTTTCTGGGAATCTTCCTATCATATGGTCACAGAATTGCCAAGAACAGGATCAGATGGCCCCTCCCTCTGTGCCTGTCCCTGCTCCAGAGATCCCTCTGTATTAATCCCTTGTTTCTTCAACTGTACCATGAGGAGATTGAAGTCCAATGGTTGAGGCCCAACCCAGAGCTTCACCTCTGGTCAAGAATCGGCTGCCGTGGACTGAGTTTGGGACAATCCATCTAAACTAATGACTGAGCGTGGTGCTACATGTCTACCATCCCAACTACAGAAGACGGGCCTGGTGGCTCATGCCTGTCACAGATAGGAGGACCATGATCCAGCCCAGCCTGAGCATATATTCATTCTCCATCTCAGAAATGCCCAAGACAGAAATGCTTGACTTGCATGGTAGAAGACCTGACTGGCAAGCCTAAGGTCTTTAGGTCTAACCCTAATATACCAAAAAGAACCAGAGTCCCAGTGCCAGAGGCTCATGCCTATAATCCTAGGTACTCAGGAGGCTGAGATCTGAAGATCACAGCTCAAGATTTAAGATAGGGTTGGTCTCGCCCATCAGACATCATGATGAGAAGACCCAGAGTCTGACCTATGCTGTTGCACTCCATACTAGCAGAACTCGTATCCTTACTAAGTGTTGGTCATGCTCTCTGTCCCCCTGGGAAGCCATCCCCTGCAGGCCACACTCCCAGGTCCTCCAAATCTCCCACTGCCACCAATCAGGCTCAAGGGAGTACCCAGCTCCATTGCACACAGATCCCTTGTTCTTGTAATTTAACAGTGCTGTGTCCCCTCCAAGCCTCTCACCTTTCCAGACCCCCAGACCTCAGCTGTGAAGCCCATACATGCCTCAAAGATAGCAGGTAGAAGTTACCAAAGCATTCTGCCTCCTTGTTACAACCCAATTCTACACACATACACACACACACACACACACACACACACACACACACACACACACACACACACACACATCCATACCGGCGACAGAAGATTCATCCATGCAGCACCTGCAATTTGCCAACTGATCACTCACCTGAGCACAGTCAGGCTGTACAAGGAAAAAGATTATCTCTCTCTCTCTGTTTCTCTATGTCTCTCTCTGTGTCTCTCTGTCTCTCTGTCTTCAGGTGAAAGGTTGACCGAACACAGAACACAAGGGCTCACACAGCAATGGTGTCTATCTTCTGCATCCAACACCTCCCATCCCCAGAAAAAAAGAAAACGACCCCAGAAGGCAGGTGTAGACATGCTCCTCCCCACCTCTGACTAAAGCCACCGGGTTTTCACCAGGGAGAGGAAGGGTGCAGATGTGCGGCAGTGTGGCTCCCACTACTCCAGGCCAGGGGATCTGTGGCGCCCACTCCTCACCCAACCATATATCTCCCCATTTCCTGGGACACTAGCCGCTGGAGATGGGGGTGAGATCCTCGGCTCAACACCCACCCCCACCCCTGGGGCACATTTGTGGCAGGGCGTGGGCCAGACTGTGGGGCACAGGGGAGGCGCGGTCCGGGTCAGAGAGGAGGGTATATGGGGTGCAGGGTGCAGGGATGTGTGGCAGCCACTCACATGTGTTGCTGGCAGAAGCTGTTGGCAGCTGCTACAGATGGGGCAAGCAGCAATGGCAGAGGCATGACACACACTCAGGCCCTGAGCAGAGGACAGGGGAGCCAGGACCAGGTCAGGGTCGCAAGCTGGCTCGTGGCACACCATTGCACCATTGCCTGAGGAAACCATGGGTCTGAGCCCACAGCACCAGGTTAGAAATGCTGCTCCATGGAGAAGGGGGGGAGGGGGCCATGGCTCAGGCAGGCACATGATGGGACTGAGGAAGGCCTTTCCTCCTAGGCCTCGAGTATCTTGCTCACCACTCAGCCACCTCTACCTCCTTCCTCAACTGCTGGTAGTGGTGTCAACAAACAGAAGGATTCATGGTGCTACTGGTCGGCATGGAATGTGGGCATGGCCACCATTCTTGTATCCTATTGGTCAGAAAGAACCATGAAACAATGGGGGTGTGGCTGGAATTGTGTGATGCAGGCAGAATGGGCGGAGTCAAAATGACGCAGCCCATTTCCCAGGTAACTCTGTCCATGCCAGTTGGGGACAGGAGGGTGACCTGCTTTAGCCGGATGGCTGCACAGATTGTTGTCTATGTCTGTTTGTTCCCAGATGTTGAACTCAGGATCTGGGCACAATCTGTGAGTTGCTTTTGATCAAAGCTAGCTCTTTACCACTGGAGCCACATGGCTTTACTTCTGGCTTTGTTGGCACTAGTTCGACAGGAGTCTCAAGGGCTTTCCTGTCTAGGGTGACTTTGACCATGATCCTCCTTTCACAACCTTGTAAGTTTTAAGGAGGACTGCTGAGAGCCACTGATGCCTGGCTAATCATTGGTTTTGCTGATGTTCTTGGACAGACCTGTGAGTTCCCTATCCTCAGGTTGAAGTGGTAGGAGCTGGAGCCCACAGTTTGAATCCTGGTCCTACCACCAACAAATGGCAGGAGATCCTATGAAACTCATTCCTATTCATATGACTACCAAAGGAATGTAATGTATATCATGATTAAATGGGCAGTACTTGAATGATTTGAGGATAAAACTATACACAATTACATTATAGGACTCTGGTCGATATTAATTAATACTTTATGAAGCATTTAAACAATCACATTCATTAAATGGAGGCCAAATGAAATACCTACGAATTGGGCATCACATAGCATGGAGATGCTATTTTTTTTTCTGCCAGGACTGGAATTTGAACTGATGGCCTAGGTATCCCTGCTGTTGCACTGTGTAGAAAGGGGAAGCTTGCCTCCTTGAATTCAAGAAATTCAAAGTCTGTTCCTTAGGCCTGAAATCGATGCTCACCACGAGAAAACATCCTATTTGTGTACATTTTAAATATATGATTTATATTTATATATATATGTTGATTCTATATTGCATTCAGTGTAGTTATTTATTTTATTTTTTGTTTTATTCATGTATTGACTTCTCATTTTATTGACTATTATGACTCATAGAACAGTGATTACATTGATTACATAGGATATAGGTTTGCATATGTATTGCACGTCCTTCCTGACACCCAGGACTTTCACAGAAAAGGAAAACGTGTTAGCATCAACTTCTTACTACATGATTCATTTTTTGGGAGTGCTGGCATCTGAACTCACAGCCTACAAGGCCCAATTCATGAATGGGTGAGTGTCAGCTTGGCATCCTGTGGCAAATTGAGCTGACAGGCAGTTCTGAGTACCTGAGATCGAGCCCCAGTGGTTGACAAAATAAGAACAGATTGCCATGCAGATGGTAGTACACAAATAAATATATATCTTTATAGAGTGCCAGAGATGTCTATACATTATTCGGTTATATAGACTACATTCCTACCAATTCTTGGGTATTTATAATGCCTCCATATAATTAATGTTATTGTTTTCATTCTTAACAAACTATTAAGTAAATCAATCAATATCCTGAAATTATTACATTCTGTAAGTAATATTATTTTAATGCTTCATAAATATTAAATAAAATCAGTCTTATGAAATGATGCTGTCTAATTTTATAGGAGCATCATTCACCATCAACTCATTCAACTGTGACATTGATAATATTACCTTGTTATTCCCATGGATGGGAACGAGTCTCTTAGTATCTCCTGCCATTGATTGGTGTCAGGACTAGGATTTGAAATCAAGGCCTACATTGCCACGTGGACCTATGACTTCCTCAATAGTCTGACAACCTTCAGCAATGCAAGGTGAAGTACCCTTTGCAACAGTGTCATTCAGACCCAGGAGGGTCACCGTGCAAAGGAAGAAAACACAAAAAGGCCATCTCGCTGCATTTTTTCTGTACATTTTTGCCACACAAGGCTTGGGGGTCTAGGATCTCAGGATCTACTGTATGTCCAGTGGCTGCACCCCAGCATAGGGTGTCGAAGCTGAGGCAGTGTTACCACAACCTGAGTTCAAACCCCCTACTGAGCAAAAAATAATTAAAAGAAATTAGCTCCCTGGCTTGCAATTCACCCCGTTTATTCTGCCAGGCTTTGGATTTGAACTCAAGTTCTGGGTAAATCTGCAGCACTGTGTTAGAAGGGCAAGCTCACCGAACTTGAAGATAAGAAAGTCAGGCCTGTACTCTAAGCCAAAATTCAAGCCCCAGCCTTGGAAAACATACTATTTATATACATTGAAAATGCAGGATTTGTACTTACCTATGGATGTTCAGTCCATACACGTTTGGTGTGGTTGTTCCTTGTACTTTTTGTTTTATTCATTTATTTACCATTGATTTTACTATGATGACACCCATTCCCTTTATTATATTGATGACATCCTATCACATGGAATCTAAATTTGTAGACGTGTTCTCCATCATGCCTAACACTCAGGACTCTCAGAGAAAAGGAAAAGTTTCACACTTGGTTTCTTACTGCATGATCCAATTGTTGGTAGTGCTGGGATCTGAACTAAGGGCCTAGCAGGAACAATTGGTGAATAGTTCAAAGTGACCACACCAGCCTGTGAGCAACAAAGGAGTTAGGCCATTCCCAGGATCTGACATTGATCCCCAGTGTGGGTCACGATAGTCATAAATTAATAATTAAAACATAGGATCAATATTTACATATATGTTTGGACAGCATCTTGCCTTTGGAGTACTTTTTCTCCTTATTTTCTGTCTTATGTAAGTATTGTGTATTTTACTGAGTAAGGTAACAAATATAACAGTGCTTACATGGAAGACAACCTATTGCCCTGGCTATAGGGTTTCCTATGCATTCTCCATCCAAGCTGAGACTCAGGACTCTCACAGGACAGGAAAATAGGTGAATCGATGGGCTTCTCACATCAGGATTCATCTTTTGGCAGTGTTGGGATTTGAACTCAGAGCCTATCAGGCCCAATTGGGGAAAGGGTCAAGGTAAGGACACCAGCTTGTGAGCAACGAAGCAGATAGGCCATTCCCAGGACCTGACGTCAAGTCCCAGGGAGGTCCAGATAGTCATGAATTCATAATTTAAACATAGGGTCTATATTTACATACATGTGTGGACAGCATCTTGCATTCGGTGCACTTCTTAATTTGTGTCGAATTCATGGAGTTATTTTGTATTTTACTGAGTATGGTGACAGGTATAACTATGCGGACATGGATGACAACCTGTTCCCATAGTTATAGGGTTGCCTATGCATTCTACATCCTAGTGGAAGCTCAGGACTTTCACAGGAGAGGAAAACATGTTCAACGACTGGCTTCTGACAACAGAATGAATCTTTTGTCAGTGTTGGGATTTGAGCTGAGGTCTGGGTAGCTCTGTTGCTCTTTGGGGGAAGGGAAATCTCACCATCCTTGAATACTACAATGTCAAGCCTGGTCCAGGGCCTGATTTGAAGCCCCAGTGCTGGACAAAATAACAAGCCCGCCTTTTTAAAACATAGGATCTCTCTTTACCTACAAGTGTGGTATGCATCTTGCATTCAGTGTAGTTATTCTTTTTATTTTGTGTCTTATTCATGGATGTATTGTGTATTTTATTGAGTATGGTGATAGATATAACTATGCTGACATGGATAACAACCCATTCAAATGGTTATAGAGTTGTCTATATAGAATTCTCCATCCTCATTGAGACCCAGTACTTTCATTGGACAGGAAAACAGGTGGATCGACTGGCTTCTCAAATCAAGGTAAATCTTTTGGCAGTGTTGGGATTTGAACTCAAGTCCTAGCAGGCTCAATTGGTGAATGGGTCACGGTGAACACACCAGCCTGTGAGGCACTAAGGAGGTAGACCATTCCTAGGACCTGAGATGAAGCCCTGGTTGGGGCCAATATAGTCATAAATTCATCATTTAAACAGAGGATCTATATTTCCATACATGGATGGGCAGTATCTTGCATTCGGTGTAGTCATTCTTTTATTTTGTGTCTTATTCATTGATGTATTGTGTATTTTCTTGAGTATAGGATAACAGATATAACTGTGGTGACCTGGATGACAAACTATTCCCATGAGTATAGAGTTCTGTATACATTCTCCATCCTAGCTGAGACCCAGGACTTGCACAGCACAGGAAAACTGGTGCAATGACTGACTTCTCACATCAGGGTGAATTTTGGCAGTACTGGGATTTGAACTTTGGGCCTGGGAGGCCCAACTGCCCAATGGGTCCAAGTGATCACACCAGACTGTGAGCCACTAAGGAGCTGGTCGGTTCCCAGGAACAGAGATCGAGCACCAGGGGTGGCCACAATTGTCCTGAATGCATCATTTAAACATGGGATGTATACTCAAATCTATGTGTGGACTGCATTGTGCATTTAGTGTAGTTATTCTATTTTGTATGCTATTCATGGATGTATTGTGTATTTTCTTCAGTATATGATGACAGGTATAACTGGGTTCACATGATAACAACCTATTTCCGTGGCCACAGAGTGGCCCATGCATTCTCCATCCTAGCTGAGACCCAGGACTTGCACAGTAAAGGAACACAGGTGCAACAATTGGCTTCTGACATCAGGATGAATCTTTTGGCACTGCTGGGATCTCAACTCGGGGACCAGCAGACCCAATTGAGGAATGGGTCGATGTGAGCACACCAGTCTGTGAGCCACTAAGGAGTAAGGCCGTTCCCAGGACCTGAGATGGACCCCCAGGTGAGGGTGTGGGGGGAGGGCACACAGCAGTCATCCATCCATTCATAAGTTGAAGGTAGTATGCAAATAAGTACACAATTGTATAGTGTAGGAGAGATGATAACCTGTGATGGAATCCAATCTACCATGTGTCTACTGATTTTTGGATCTTTCCAGATGCCTTCATTTCATGACTGTGATGATTATTGTCATGCTTAATCAACACTGCTTTACAAATAAGTGATACCCCATGAGTCTTGCCTATCACTTCCTAGTCACATCATGCATTAACTACTTATTCGATGATATCAATGGCATTCCATGACTTTTCCTGTATCTCAGGATTTCCCGCCATTGCTTTCTCATGGGAGTGGGCTGAATTCAAGCCTCAGGCATGGAAAACATACTCCGTATATACATTTTAAAGATAGGATTTATACTTCCATACAGATGGTCAGTAGATACCGTGTTTGGTGTGGTAGGATTTATACTTCCATACAGATGTTCAGTCCATATCACGTTTAGTGTGGTCATTCATTTTATTTCTTTTTTATTCATTTATTTACGATTTATTTCATTGACTTTCATGACACCTATACCATTTATTACATTGTTTACATCATATCACATACCATCTAGATTTGTAGACGTGTTCTCCATCATGCCTGACACCCTGGACTCTCCCAGAAAAGGAAAACATATATCACACTCAGCTTCTTACTCAACGATTAAATTTTTGGCAGTGCTGGGATCTGAACTCAGGGCCTAGCAGGCCCAATTCATGATTGGATGAGTGTGAGCACAGAAGCCTCTAGCCTATCAAGCTATCAGGTGGTTCCCATGCACTGAGATCAAGCCCCAAGTTTGGCCAAAACAGCAATACATGGATAGGCAGAAGGTGGTATACAAATAAATATATATTGTTGAAGAGTTCCAGAGCTGTCTATCTATGACTGAATGACATCTACTACGTTCCTACCAACTTTTAGGTATTTATTATATCTCCATTGAAAAAATATTATTCTTTTCATGCTTAATAAACTATTAATTAAGGTCAATCAACATCCTAGGATTATTGCATCCAATTTTAGACTAGACAAATGCATGAACTACTCTTTCAATCTGTATTCTTATGCATAGGAATGAATCTCTTGTGATCTCCTGCCATTAGTGTGTAAGGATTAGGATTTGAACCCAGAGCCTATGTTGACATGTTGGCTTATGGCTTCCCTGATAGCCTGCCAGCCATCAGCAATGGCAGGCCAGGTCCACTTTGAAACCATGTCATTCAGACCCAGGATGGTCACCATGCAAGGAAAAACTTGTAAAACCCTGAGCTCTCTACATCTCCCCACTTTTTGTGCTGTTGTGCTTTTTTTTTTCTTCCTGCAAACCCTCTGGGCCGAGGGTCCCAGGATCAGCTTTGGGTCCCGAGGCTGCACCCCATCCTAGGGCGAGTGAAGCTGAGTCAGAGTTGTCATGACCTGAGTTCAAGCCCCGTGGTTGGCAAAATTAATTAACTAATTAATTCATTAATTAACCAACTAACTAACTAAATTGAAATAATAAAGCTCCTTGGTTTGGAATTTCTTCCAGTTTTCTTTCCTAGCCTAGGATTTGAACTCAGAGTCTTGATGAATCCGTAGCAATGTGATGGAAGGCTCAGAGTTGCCATTACTTGAGTTCAAACCCCATGCCAAGCCAAAAATAAATAATTAAGTCACTGACATCAGCAGGGAAGTTAGTTGTGAAGATGGGAGGGAAGGGATGGTAGGGGAAAAACAAACGAGGAGGCAACAATGCTCAATAGGAAATGTACTCATTACTTTGCTCATGTAACTGTGACCCATCTGTACAACATTTTTAAATGAAAAATGTACAAAAATTATGTAGTGCTCAAGAAGCACTTTGGGGGTAAGGGATGGATGTCTGAATAGCTGTACAAAATTCTACACTGATTTTTTTCAGTGTTCAGTTTGGAACTGAATAAACGTAACTGTTTCTGTTACAAATATTAAGTCACTGTCTTGGAACTGGGGCCAGTATTTCTGCCATTGCTGGGATTTGAGCTCACTGTCTAAGTAACTCTTTTGCATCTTGGGTGAAGGCTAATCTCCTTGTCCTTGAGGGAAAGATTTTCAAGCTACTGTTCCCAGGGCCTGAGTTAAGGCCCTGCAATTGAAAAAAATATTTGTATACATGTGTAATATAAGATATATAGGTACATATGTATGTTTATTTCATAGTATGATTATTATTGATTTTGTATTTAAGTTTTTTATTCATTTGTTTATTTAGTATTATTATACACATAATATTTATTATGTTGTGTACATATATTATAAAATTATACACAATAATTCAGTACATTGACTCATTTTCATTAATACTTTACTAAGTGTTGAAACATGATACATAATTAAATGGAGGCATTTGTCAAGTCATCACATGGTTAGAGTATGTCCCTAGTATGAGCTTTGTCTTATTTATCTTGGACAGCTTCCTATAGGGATTTGTTTAGATGATTTATACTCAGAAGCCTTTTCTTGTGGATAGGCAAGTTGAGGGATAAA